>NW_017973156.1:0-35064 GCF_001876935.1 Asparagus officinalis | reverse complement strand
CGAGGAGGAGGAGTAGCCTAAGCCTCTTCTCGTCCTGTTGAAGTAATTTGATGGCTTTCCTTTGGGGACATAGGCAGGTTTGATGACCGTCTTACGTCCTCGGCCGTAATTTAGGCCCTCTAAGCTGGTGAGGTCGTACCCCATGTCGCTCATCATTCGTTTCGCAACTCGACTGTACTGCGAAAACTGGGGCGCTGGGTCCTCGTCCTCGGATTCATCCCATAGCGTGCGCAGGGGATTATCGATCCGACCGAAAATAATATCTTTTCGATAATTATTTCGGGCCGGCACGACGAACACAGCTTGCGATGACTGATGGGTTTCTGCGGTCTGTGGCGGCGTATGACGAGCATGAGGGGAACCGCAAGTGTATGGAAGTCTCACTGTAGACTTCGACGCATGAGTTCATTTGGCGGCATTGTCTTCGACGTGAACAAGACGAAAGTAAAGCAAGCGATTTCTCTTCACGATAAATTTTCGCGGCCTGAACAGCGTTGGGTTAGCATGCTGACCTCGTGAACCAATTACATTGGATCAAAGTCATCTAAGAATAAGCTGTCAAGCGTAATTCGGCGTCGCTATTATCGCACTCGTGCACTCCGTGGCTTGTCCTCCGCTGGTGGCGCGTCGGGGTCCTGGTACATACAGGGAATCGCGTGAAGTAGTTTTCGACGCCCTTGAAGGGGGCTGTTGTCGCCACTACTGTCACTGACCGTTGTCATAGTATGTCACATTACTTCAAGCACTGGTGTAATAATGGAGTGGGACTATTCTGTTGGCCCAGGAATCCATCGGGCGCCCAGAAGTGAATGTGTGTATCGAGGGTTCGCGTGTCGATTCGACATAGCGACGTCACTCCGTCTTCATGTCGCCTCCGAATTTCAGGCGGATTTTGCCGACGGCCGAGGTCCCCGGGCGTTAAAGGCCGAAGATGGTAGCCTGTTGAGGAGAGGACCTCTTGGCGGTAGATCCCAAGTGGCTTCGATCAACTCAGGGCATGATGCTCAGCGCTGGACGTCCTGGATGACCTGATCCGATACTTTCGACGAGCCACGTACCCTGTGAAGTGACAGCAGCGCGGCAGAAGATGTGCTCTTGATGAGCATATCTTCAGGGTGAAAGTGATGCAGCGGGACCCGTCTCTCAGTAAGACCTTGCAGGCAAGTTTGCACATCCTTGTTCTATCCCTCCTTTCCTTGGAGAAATGGTAACACGAACGGCTCTGGATCGCCAGCACTCTTGGAGCTCTCGGGTGACCTGGACAACCGGAGACGGTCGTACATGGGTGATTCGTGCGGGAATGCTTTTATTGCTGAGCACGTTGAACCGGAAAGGCTGAGCTGTGGCTGGCCGTCGCTGATTTGGGAGGGGTTGCTGGCGACTTGCCTCGGCGGCGATGTCCCGCCAGGTTCTCCGCCCGGGATATTCTTTCGTCAAATTCCTTTCCCTGGCCCTCGTGGCCCAAGACGTCGTGTCTGTCTTCAGATCGGTCAGGTAACCTTGCTGGGCATCATCTCCTACCTGATGGGCAGAGACACGTTGCGACGGGCTTCTTCTTAGGCCTCCGCTGTAGAAGGCCTGTGCAGTCCACTGCTCGTCCATGGAGAGGCTGGATGGACCCACATTCACCTGCGCCTCCCCCGGCTAGTAGTCCTGGGAGCGAAACCCTTTTCCCCTGGTGTGTGAGGATCTCGAGTGGATCTTCAAGACCTGTTGGGATAGGGACCGGACGCCGCGGGGCTTGAACCTCTGGGAGATCTGGCCGCGAAAGGCTTAAAGGATATGTTCGAGTCACGCTGCTTCGAACTTTCTCGTTCTTCAAAACCCGCCGCCATAAGGCCTGAGCTTGTCCTTGAGGAAGTAGGCATTGTTGTGTGATGGCCATAGGAATAATGTGATATGCACAGTAAGTTTGGGTCCGCGTTTGTCACGGCCTCCCATCAGGCTTATGGCTTCGGCAACGTTAATTCGCGCCACTCTTGAGGCAGAGTGCGAAAGTGCAACCACTGGTCTTGCGTTGAAATCATATTACGGCTGGGGCCGTGGTTCAAACTGCCTGGTATGGCTTTGAGTACTTCAGCGCCGGGCGCGGTGTCGACTTGCATGATTTCTTTTCCTCTCAGTACCGACGGAGGATACTGGGCCACTGGCTGCTGCTGCGGAAGCCACTGTTTGACTGCGCTCTTCGGCCTCCCAGGCCTTTGATGCATATTTTCAACTTGCTCGGCTTGGCCGACAAGTTTTTTCCAAGTCACGGGTCTCTAAACTGCCCCGATCTTGACAAGAATGGACGGACAAGGTGTTGGGCGACATCATCTTTGAATCATGCTGTCACGTCGGAAACCTGGTCTCCGCATAGGACGCCTCCATCGAAATCTCTTCATAAGTCGTTGGACCGATTACCGACTTTCGCTGCTTCTCAAGCAAGGAGCAGTGGCCTCATTGGAACCTTCTGTGTCATCGTCGAAGCAAGCGGCCGCGAGGAAGAAGCTTCTCAACAGTCGGCCCATGCCTTGATAGAGCCGGGCTCCAGTTTGCGGAACCATTCAAAGGCCACCCCCTTGAGGGTACCTATGAATAGTCGAGTGAGAATGGCGTCATTCCCCGTAAGGAATCCGGTCTGCGCCATGAAGTAGTAGATGTGCTGCGAGGGTGATCCCTTGCCATCAAACTGTACTAAGCTGATTGGCTTGAACTTTGCTGGGTATGGGACCGTGTCCCATTCGATAGGGTAGGGACGTACCACCCCTAGCTTGTTCGTGTTTTGCTGAAGCTTCAGCGCGTTGAGCTGGTCCTGGAACTCGTCGAATCTTTTATCACAGGTGCTATCCCCAGTGTGCGACGTTCCTATCGACGTTTTGGAGGAGTAATCGGAATGCTGATTATCCTCCGTCTCAGTCGCTGGACGGTGAGGAGGTACCCACTCCTTGTCCCTAGTTTGCCGGGGTAAGGGACGTTGGGTCCTTTTCTTCTTCTTCTTCTTGTTCAGCAGTTGCTCCATCATTTCTCTTAGAGAGTCGATGGTCGCCTGCTGTTCCTCCAGCTTTTGAGCCATTGTCTGCTCGGTGTTGAGTTCGGTCATGTGCACTCTCGCCTGCGCGTCTTAACTTGAGCGCGAGGTCTGAGATGTGGTCGCCGCCGAATGAACCTCGTCTTCACCGCAGGAGGGGGGTATCAGGGTAGAGTAATCAAACC
The DNA here is from genome assembly GCF_001876935.1 of Asparagus officinalis. Classification (NCBI taxonomy): domain Eukaryota; kingdom Viridiplantae; phylum Streptophyta; class Magnoliopsida; order Asparagales; family Asparagaceae; genus Asparagus; species Asparagus officinalis. The sequence continues at coordinate 31,869 of NW_017973156.1, read as the reverse complement.
CAATGCTTGCCCCCCTGCGACTGCGTGTTCGCTGGAATATGCCGTCCTGACGGCGTCGAGCGAACCGAGTGTTGGGTCTTAGGACGGAGTCCGAGTCTGGCGAGTCGGAGAGTACCGCCTTCCCCTTATCCGTCATGTTAACCGTGGCAGATGAGAGCTCTAGGTCGTCAGCAGCGCGTCTTTTTTGGTGACGACGCCTTTGACGGGAGGGCCTTGGTTGAGAGGACTGTTGAGACAGTCTCTCGAACACTGAAGGTTTCGCCGTTCCGAGGCATTGGCAGTCGGCGAGGACCGTGTGGATGAGTCTCTCGCAGTGGCACTGAGGATTCGCCTCCTGCATAGTGCGTTTGCGAGTTAAGTATTCCCTAAGGTCTTCTGTGGGCGGTTGGTGACAACCCCCAGCTTCAGAAGAGTCGCTCGGGTGGGTGCACGAGAGATTTTTGGACGTGTTCTCCGGTGCGCGTTGGGTGGAATGCTTTGGTGCTGGAGTTGGGCGATCTCGCCTTGACTGGCGAGTCTTCGCGTTTGAGCGAGCTCCAGTACGTAGGCGGGTTTCAACCCTTCGTTTGGAAGAGCGAGTTCACGAGGAGTCGCCTTCCTCTCTACCTTTACGTTTATCCGCCAAATGGTTATGGCGAGGCTCGCCAGCCTTCGAGGATTCGCCTACTCGGGTAGGCTCGTTCGCTCGGTGTGGTTTAGTCGCACTCTCGGGCATGTATGATGTTTCAGGCCATTGTGAGAAGCGGAGGTTTGGACCTCCTGTCTGACGAGCGTTTGCCGCCGCTGCTGTTTCTCGGGCCTGTATGATGGTTCAGGCCGTCGTGAGAAATGGAGGTTTGGACCTCCTGTCTGACGAGCGTTTGCCGCCGTCGCTGGCTAGCTCTCCCAGTGAGGAGAGCGTCACCGCGGGCTACGACAGTGCAGTTTGTGCCGGAGTGAACCGGCGCTTCCTCCGAGGCAGGTGTCTGCGTGGACCGTTTGGCGATCCATTTGGCAGATCCTTGCCTCTTGCGCTCGATCTCTGGCTTGGCCTTGATCGATTGCGAGAGAGTGGGCTCCTCCGACGAGACTCGGGGGGAACCCTCAGGTGCGGAAGCTTCGACCGTCTGAGGTCGGCTTCGGCGCACGACTCTGTGGCGTTTGCGAGACGCATCGCCACCAGAGGATGAGGAAGACAAGTACTCTTCGTACTTGGCCTGGTCGAACTCAATCTCCAGGGACTCTACAGTCGTCCCGACAGCAACTTCATCAAATTGAGCCACCACCATTTCGTTCGATGAAACAGCTACTCCCACTGTGGTCGTCATCTTCTGTATGGTGTAAATTTGATTTCCCAAAAACAGGGAGTGTTCGTTTGTATTAATAAGAAAGCTTATTACAAACTAATAATCAAATGGTTACAACAGAAGCAGAGGGAATGCCCTCTTTGTTTTGTGTGGGGACTTTAGGTGGCTATAGGACACTTCGCTCGATGCTCGTGTCGAGTCTGCTTCCCTTGGACCGTTCGATCGAAGTTGCTGGAGAAGTTCGGGTCTGCTTAGTTCACCGGCGGTCGGAGCTCAGAACTAGGCAGTGTTGCTGTAATGCAAGGGTATGCTAACAGCTTGGTCTCAATTACTTTTCTCCAAGTTTTGCGACCTCTCTTCCAGTGTGATGGAAGGGGTTTTTAAATGGAAGAAGGACAGCTTGACTACTCCTTGAATTATGGGATGTGACCATACATTGTTCGGAGACGTCCCGCTGTTCCTTCGTACCATCAGCGGTCATTCGAAGAGCTGTGCTCTGTATCACGTTTCGTAAGAGTGGGAAAGCCCCTCCTCGTATGCGTGACAACGGCTGTCAGATGCTTGCGTGGATCTGACCAAACACCGAGCGCCGGCGGCTCTCATCCCCTCGCTTGGACAACTGGTCTGCTCACTTGTACTGTAGGCGGCTTGTTCGGCGGGCCTGGAGTGCCGTGCCTTCTCTCTTTAGGTCAGGAGAGGTGGGAAAGCGTGTTCCTGGTACTCGAGTGGGTTTGGACAGTTCGTCGAACGCCGGCTGATTCGTCTCCTGACTTAGATAGCCGATGTGAGTCGCATTTATGACTGTTCAGGTCGACTCGACACCTGTCCAGTCCCTCACACTACAAGTACTGTGAGCGGCCGCCTGGCGTTCTCGGAGTACTGTGCCCTCTCCCTTCACGTCGAGGAAGGTGGGAACGCGTATCTCCGCGGTGGGGTAGCGGATACCCAGCTGTACGGGCGGCCTCGAGATTTGCAGGCGGATTCGACTTTGGACTCGGGCAGGCGAGTTGCGTGAAAGGCAAACTTCCGCTATTCCAACTGATCTCAACTCGTGCAAGCGAGTCGATTATTCAGGCGAATCTGGAACCGAGCACGTTTGACTACCATGCGGCTTAGGCAGGCGACTTCTTGTGGGCGAATTTCCTGTAGGCTTATCAGAGGTATTTTTTACCGTCTACATAGCAGATACGTGAATTGTATGTTGCTGACAGATTGAGGGGAGCCTGAAAGCTTTGATGAAGCTTGTCAGAGTGGAGATGCGAGCAAGTGGGAGCTTGCCATGAAAGAAGAGATGAAATCTCTGATCTCCAACCAGACATGGGAACTAGCTGAGTTTCCCATGGGAAAGAAGGTACATCATAACAAGTGGGTGTATCAGTGAAAAAGGAACAGGATGGTTCCAGAAGATACAAAGCCCGACAAGTTGTTAAAGGATTTTAACAGAAGATCTAAGGAAGTAAGAATTCAGCGGATATGTTAACAAAGGTAGTGACCTTTTAGAAACTAGAGTTGTGCGCAATTTTAGTTGGTCTTTATACATAGGTGATGAGGGCAGAGCCACACAAGAGAAAGTGCTTGTTGAGATAGCCTGTTGACGGCGGTTTGATCTCCAAGTGGGAGATTATTAGTTTGGGTGTAGACCAAACCTGCAGGCGAGCTTGAGACGACGGCGAGGAGCTTCAGGTGAGGACGAAGCTCAGGCGAGGTCGATGGAGATCCACAGGCGAGCTCGTGAGCGGGAGAGGTCCAGAAGTAGGAGAGCTCGTGGCGATTCTTCAGGCGAGCTCAAGCGTGGAATCCAGGTTGGGTCGACGCTCCAGACCGTCGACAGCTATTGCCAACTGTATCTAGGGTTCCCTTATAAAAGGGAACCCAGCTCCTCTCCTCATAGCTTCTTCTTGCGTTTTTTCTTCCAGGCGGCGGCGACCCTTTTGAGCTTCGATTTTTTCCAACGCTCATCGATTGTTGAGGGAAGAAATTAAAGGGGGTGACTCGTGATTCTTTTTCTCCAGGTCTCTTAGAATTAGAGGGGAGATTTAAGAGGGGGTCCTTTTCCCAGCTCTCAAAGATTAAGGGGAAATCGTACTGTAGCTACAGTAACGATTACATTTATTGAGAGATCTTAAGTTTGAGATCTGCTCTTGCATTGTAATTTCTTGTTGATTAATAAGAAATTAATTGTATGGCTCCCGAGGACGTAGGCAAGTTTGCCGAACCTCGTAAATCTTGGTGTACTTTTCTCTATACTGCGTTTTTGCTGTTTTAGGGGTTTAGCATAGCCCCGGGTTTATCCCAACATGTGGCAGTATGACAGAATTTGGAGCTCCAAAGAAGTATTCATTCAGTAACTTCTCATTTAAGGAAGGACCATATATTTTCTGTACATTATGAGACTGAAATCTAATGTAGCTTTACATTCCCTTTTGCTCAGAATATATCTCAACTGGCTTCCATAAACTATGGTCTCATAACAATCTAGTGATGACGAGGCAAATGCTCCCAATTGCTAAGATACCCTTAATTAAAAATAAAAAAAAACTAAATAACAGCACCGGTTTTGTTACTGGGGCTATCTTCTGCCATTTTTCACATACGATACTTGGATATAACATGTTATCAAGCAAGTTATGAACATGCAGTGACAACACCGGTTTAAATTTTTTTCTGTCAAGATATTTCGATATGAGCCGTTGCGGGTAAAAAGTTCTTCCTGGTTTTGATAATTTCATTCTTTATTAGGTAGGTTCCTTTAGTTGTTAGATGTGTTTTTGTTGTATATATGGATTAAATTTTTGCTAACCAGTTTAGTTGATAAGCATGTATAACATAGTGTAAAGATTTATCATCTTGCTCAATTACAATTACTTACCTGAAGAAGTTTACTGCGTGCTTTAAGTTCCGTATATTTTTCTTTCTTCAAGTATCTACTCGTTGAGTTTATTAATTGTAACGATATGATTCAGATGATAAAATAATTTAATTTGTCCATTTGAGCTTCATGTACTATATCCTGAAACGAGAGGATTAAAGGAAACAAAGGTCTCTTAAGTTCTTAACTCTACATTTCGACATTAGATCTATAACGTTTAAAATTGCTAGTTAGTTCTCAAATCCTGCAAGTCTCAATATTAAAGAGCTGAATCCTGTAGAAAAGTAGAAATTCAGTCATTCCATGGAGCAATTCATTCAAAATCTATCCCAACTATTTCATGCAATGCTCATAAAACAACATTTCCCCTACAAGATTCACTACCTTATTCTTTTATTCCAACCCATCATCAATCTCCTAACATACCACACACTCCGCTGCCGACGCCATTGCACGCAGGGGCGAGGAGCGCATGAGGCGGTAGAGGGTGCGGTTGGGGATGATGAAGAAGACCTCTCCCATGTGAAGCACGGCGTCGGGTCTGACCACAAGGTGTGGGTTCTTGAAAACATCAGGTGCCGTGATGCAGTGTCTTGGGTTCTTTTCCATCACTCGAGAAGCTAGCACTGGCCGACGGTGGACCTCCACAAAGCCACCGGGGTGGACCAGCTTCAGAACGCCTCGCTCCCTCATTCCTGCAGTGGCCGCCATGGGGGTTCTTGTGCTCAAAAACCCCCTTAGGCGCCGAGAGCGAAGTAGAATTTTTTGTGAGGAAGTGCATTAGCTATTGATTTCTGAGGTTTTTATAGATGAAGGTTTCTCTTGTTTGATGATATTTACTAAGGAAGGTTTAGTTTGTAAGTGCATTGGGATCCTAGGCTGAGTGGCATTTTTTTGTTTTTGTATGGTGAACTTGATATTGTTGGCATATAAAAGTTGTTACAAGAAGTGAACCTGTGTGGGACAAGAAAATAACAGGAATAATTATGGACATTAGCTATCTTTGGATCTTGGAATCTTGGGTGGCTGTTTTGTACTTTTCATACCCTAAGAAGCACAAAAGTGGACACACAGATACAATAAATTTTAGACTTAGAAAAATACAGTAGAAAGTAAATCACAAGTACACAAGGAAGTTCATGCCCAAATAAAACACCAATGTTTTACTTTCAAAAGTGTTCATGTTCATGCTACGTGCATAGCATAATTTGTTCAGGCTGTATAACCCATATAGAAAATGTTTCAAAGCAACCAATAAGTAATTGTTCGGTCTTACAATGTCATCCTAAAATTACTTCAATCGCATACAGTGTATATGCATGAACTAACTTTTACCATTCAACAATTACTTATGTGTCCATAGAGCAAATGTTTCTTAAATACTAAGGGTCTGAGTTATACAATGCAGAATCAAGATTGGCAGGTAAAAGTTCCATAAAGTTTCATACTTTAGCTAGTAACCGTGAACAAATTAAAATCACTTGAAGGCAATTTCTCATATCAGAAACAAAAATTTGGTCCACTAGTTAACAAAAACAAATTTCCAAATCCATTGTTTAAAATTCGACTTAGAAGATGGAAATAAATAGAATCCTTTGCCTATGTTGGAGTCTTAGTGACAAATCTACTAAGGCTAAATATTGTACGCTATTGCTAGAACACAAGTACAAAGAAGCTGTATTAAGAGTAAAAATGGTTGAAAAGACCGGTGAAATAACCTTCAGAAAACTTTATTATATGCTGTTGCTATGAAAACTACAAAATATTAACAACTACAAGGAATACTCCCCTAAGGTAGACATGAAAGTTTCCTTATCTTGGACTTTGGCTCAGCTACGGACTCCTAATATTTGATTTGTTCCCACACAGAGGCTCTCTCTTCCTTGAACCGTTTGATCTTCACGTCGCGCTGCAACTCTTTCTTGTTGAATCCCTCTCTTATATCACTTCTATCTCTTTTATTTGATACATTGGCTCATACTCCACTCCTTTCAAACTTGCTTAATTAATTCTTCTCGTCTATCTGCTTCATCTCTTTTGTTTTGTATTTTGATCCTTGTCCCAACTCGTGTTAGAATGGGGGTGTAGATCAAACCTCATTTCCCATGAGGAGCGCCGGCGAGGAGCTCTGACGAGCTCGATGTCGACGCAGGCGAAGCCACAGGCGAGGTCCAGGCGATCTTCGGCAGCACAGGCGAGCTTGAGCTCTGCGTTCGAACCCCCTTGACCNNCTTTCGTTTCTCTCTCTGGCGGCGGCGGAAAACCCCCAAAACGCAGCAGCGTTCCCAAATCTCCAGCTCTCAAATTGTTTGAGGGGAGATTAAAAAGAGATTTAAAGAAGAGAGAGAGAGATCATTAAAGAGGGAATTTATTGTGGACTTCATTTATTCTCAAGTGAGACTTGAAAAGGGTTCATACCCTTTGATTATTAACACTGTAGCTACAGTGTTTATTTGAGAAATCTCAGTTTTGGGATTTGCTCCTGATTTGTAATTTCTTGTTTGATTAATAAGAAATTATCTGTGTAGCTCCCGAGGACGTAGGCAGTTGCCGAACCTCGTTAAAACTTGGTGTATTTTTTCTATTCTGTGTTTCTATTGCATTAGGGGTTTCAGCGTTATATTCCCAACAATTGGTATCAGAGCGTGAAACGATCTAGAGGAAGTCAGATTCAAGTGGGAGCCATGGCTGCAGATGAGGCAAAAATAAGACTTGAGAAATTTGATGGAACAGATTTTGGATTCTGGAAAATGCAGATAGAGGATTATCTGTATCAGAAAAATCTGTATCAACCACTATCGGGGAAGAAGCCAGATTCTATGAAGGCGGATGAGTGGAACCTGGAACCTTCTAGATAGACAAGCCCTCGGAGTTATCAGATTGACGTTGACTCGCAATGTTGCGTTCAACATAGCAAAGGAGAAGACCACGACAGGTCTTATGGCAGCTCTCTCAAATATGTATGAGAAGCCATCAGCCGCGAACAAAGTTCATTTGATGCGGCGGTTATTCAATCTGAAAATGGCGGAAGGCGCGTCAGTAGCACAACACCTCAATGAACTTAATACGGTTACAACCCAATTGAGTTCAGTTGAGATTGAGTTTGATGAGGAAGTTCGGGCGTTGATACTTTTGTCTTCCCTACCAGAGAGTTGGAACGCTACAGTCACGGAAGTGAGTAGCTCATCGGGAAAGAAAAAGTTGAAGTATGACGACGTTCGTGATTTGGTTCTCAGTAAGGAGATCCGACGGAGAGAGACGGGTGAAGCTACAACCTCTTCAGTATTGCATACAGAGTCAAGAGGTAGAAATTCAACCAGAGGAAACAGACGAGGAAAATCAAACTTCAGAGGTAGATCAAAGGACAGGAGGTCCAAGTCAAGGAATCCAAGCAACAGCTCGAAGGCTATCGAGTGTTGGAATTGTGAAAAGACCGGGCATTACAAGAATCAGTGCAAGAGTGCACAGAAAGAGAAGGAGGCAAAGGCAGAGGTGAATGTCACATCCACTTCAGGAGGAGACGACGCATTGATATGCTCTTTGGAGAGCAAGGAGGAATCTTGGGTGTTAGATTCAGGAGCGTCGTTCCATGCTACCTCTCAGAAAGAATTCTTCAAGAAGTATACCCCCGGAAATCTTGGATACGTATATCTTGGTGATGATCAACCATGTGCTATTGTGGGCAAAGGCGTGGTGAAAATTAAGTTGAACGGGTCAGTATGGGAGCTGAAGGATGTCAGGCATATTCCCGACCTGAGAAAGAATTTAATATCCGTAGGCCAGTTGGCTGGCGAAGGATATACCACGACCTTCCATGGAGATGATTGGTCCATTGGTGGAAAACACTACTTCGTGACTTTTATCGATGATCACTCTCGGAAAGTGTGGGTCTACTTTCTGAAGCATAAGTCAGAAGTATTTGAGGCTTTCAGGAGATGGAAAGATATGGTCAAAAATGAGACCGGTCTGAGAATAAAGAAGCTCAGGACCGACAATGACGGTGAGTATGAAGACACCGGATTTAAGAAGTTCTGCTATGAGCACGGGATCAGAATGGAGAGAACCGTGCCCGGCACGCCTCAGCAAAATGGTGTAGCTGAGCGGATGAACCGAACGTTGACAGAGAGAGTCAGAAGCATTCGTGTATAGTCAGGCCTTATGAGCACGGGATCAGAATGGAGAGAACCGTGCCCGGCACGCCTCAGCAAAATGGTGTAGCTGAGCGGATGAACCGAACGTTGACAGAGAGAGCCAGAAGCATTCGAGTACAGTCAGGCCTACCGAAGCAGTTCTGGGCAGAAGCGGTCAACACAGCAGCTTACTTGATCAACCGAGGTCCATCGGTTCCATTGGAGCACAGAATACCAGAGGAGGTATGGTGCGGAAAGGAGGTAAAACTCTCACATCTTAAAGTTTTCGGTTGTGTAGCTTACGTGCATATTAGTGATCAAGGCAGGAATAAGCTTGATCCCAAGTCAAAGAAATGCACTTTCATCGGCTATGGTGAAGATGAGTTCGGCTACCGCATTTGGGACAACGAAAACAAGAAGGTGATCCGGAGCAGAGATGTGATATTCAACGAGAAGGTGATGTACAAGGACATGCACAAGACTGACGACTCAGAGAGCGAGTCCACATTTATAGATGCAGATGATGTCCCGAGTAACCTCTCGGAAGAACCCAATGCAGAAGGTTCTCAGCCAGAAGAGCCTGTTGGACAAGATGGTGCGCAGGAGCCCGACGCACCAGCTCCGATATTAAGAAGATCTTCTCGTCCTCCTGTACCCAACAGGAGATACATGAACTATCTGTTGTTGACAGATGGTGGGGAGCCTGAAAGCTTTGATGAAGCTTGTCAGTGTGGAGATGCGAGCAAGTGGGAGCTTGCAATGAAAGATGAGATGAAGTCTCTCATATCAAACCAGACGTGGGAACTAGCTGAGTTGCCCACGGGTAAGAAGGCACTTCACAATAAATGGGTGTACCGGGTGAAAGAGGAGCAGGATGGTTCCAGAAGATGTAAAGCCCGACTGGTTGTCAAAGGTTTCTAGCAGAAGGAAGGAATTAACTACACCGATATTTTTGCTCCCGTGGTGAAGCTAAATACTATCAGGACCATGATGAGTATTGTAGCAATTGAAGATCTTCATCTCGATCAGTTAGACGTGAAGATGGCGTTTCTTCACGGAGATCTAGAAGAGGAGATATACATGCACCAGCCAGAAGGTTTCTCAAAAGAAAAGAAGAAGAACCTGGTGTGCAGACTCAAGAAGAGCTTGTATGGCCTGAAACAAGCCCCAAGACAGTGGTACAAGAAGTTTGATGGCTTCATGCACAAGGAAGGTTTTCAGAAGTGCAACGCCGACCACTATTGCTACTTCAAAAGATATCAGTCCAGTTATATCATCCTACTGCTGTATGTTGATGATATGTTGGTTGCAGGAGCAGATATGAAAGATATCAAGAGTTTGAAGCAGCAGCTGTCAAAGGAGTTTGACATGAAAGACCCAGGTCCAGCGAAGAAGATCCTTAGAATGCAAATCACGAGAGATAAGAAGAGAGGTCTCTTGCAGTTATCTCAGACGGAGTACATCAACCGTGTTTTGCAGAGATTTAACATGGGCAACGCCAAGCCTGTGAGCACACCCTTGGCCGGATCAGTCTCCTCAGTCAGAAGAAGAGAAAGAGAGTATGGCTAAGGTTCCTTACGCCTCGGCTATCGGAAGTTTGATGTACGCAATGGTCTGTACGAGACCAGACATTGGCCATGCAGTGGGAGTGGTCAGCCGGTTTATGTCGAATCCAGGAAAAGCTCATTGGGAAGCGGTCAAGTGGATTCTGAGATATCTACGAGGCACCACACAGAAGTGTTTGCACTTTGGTAAGGGAGAGGTAGAAGTGCAAGGGTACGTAGATGCAGACTTCGGCGGCGAAGTTGATCACCGAAGAAGCACCACCGGCTATGTATTCACCGTTGGAACTACAACTGTTAGTTGGATGTCACAGGTACAGAAGATCATTACCCTATCCACTACGGAAGCTGAGTATGTTGCAGTGACTGAAGCCAGTAAAGAGATGATATGACTTCAGGGTTTGTTGACAGAGCTGGGATTCAAACAGGAGAAGAATGTTTTGCACAGTGATAGCTAGAGTGCGATACACTTGGTGAAGAATTCAGCATTTCATTCTAGAACGAAGCATATTGCGCTTCGGTACCACTTCATCAGATCCCTGTTGGAAGATGACGTGTTGAAACTGGAAAAGATTCCAGAAAGTAAGAATCCAGCAGACATGTTAACCAAGACGGCGACCGTTCAGAAACTGGAGTTGTGCGCAACTTCAGTTGGCCTTCATGCATAAGATGATGAGGGCGGAGCCACAGGAGAGGAGCTTGATGAGATAGCCTGTTGATGGCGGTTTGATCTCCAAGTGGGAGATTGTTAGAATGGGGGTGTAGATCAAACCTCATTTCCGATGAGGAGCGCCGGCGAGGAGCTCCGACGAGCTCGATGTCGACGCAGGCGAAGCCACAGGCGAGGTCCAGGCGATCTTCGGCAGCACAGGCGAGCTTGAGCTCTGCGTTCGAACCCCCCTTTAGCTCTGCGTTCGAACCCCCCTTTAGCTCGGCGTTCGCTTTCGTTTCTCTCTCTGGCGGCGGCGGAAAACCCCCAAAACGCAGCAGCGTTCCCAAATCTCCAGCTCTCAAATTGTTTGAGGGGAGATTAAAAAGAGATTTAAAGAAGAGAGAGAGAGATCATTAAAGAGGGAATTTATTGTGGACTTCATTTATTTTCAAGTGAGACTTGAAAAGGGTTCATACCCTTTGATTATTAACACTGTAGCTACAGTGTTTATTTAAGAAATCTCAGTTTTGGGATTTGCTCCTGATTTGTAATTTCTTGTTTGATTAATAAAAAATTATCTGTGTGGCTCCCGAGGACGTAGGCAGTTGCCGAACCTCATTAAAACTTTGTGTATTTTTTCTATTCTGCGTTTCTGTTGCATTAGGGGTTTCAACGTTATATTCCCAACAACTCGCTCTTTCTTGCTGGATCGCTCTCTTCTGCCTCTTCTCTTCTGTGTTTTAATTCGCATACCAACGTTGTATTCCTAGTTCGATCCCTCTGCTCTGTTTCTTCTCTCTTGCTCTTCACTTCGTGTTCCACTCTTCGTTCTTTTATGGCTCTTCTCTTTCGCATTTTCTCCAGGTTCCTATGGTACTTTCCAAAGCAGTGTAGGGTTTGCTTTCAGAGAACATTTCATAATTCCCCCCTCATACACATTCAATACTTCAGTTTGGGACTCTTCCTCTGGTTCGTTCTCTCTCTTCTTTAGACTTATCTGTTGATGCCTTGTAATGATGAAATTCTCCGGCATTTGTTTTCTCGGCAGCTCATGTACTTCCCTCTTCATTGACAAAATCAGGCCCGGGCTCTTTTTTCCGTTGTTTTTCACTCACTAATTCAATTTTTCTTGTGATTCCAAGTTTTGGTTGATCGTTTCCGAACTCTCCAAAAGATTCATCTATGCACTCAGTTCTGTGGTTCATTATGATGTCCCGCCTCATTTGTTTTCTTGATAGCTCCTGCAATTTCCTCCTTATTGACGGAATCAGGTACAATCTCTTCTTCCTGACGTTTTTCACTCACTCATTCAATTTCTCTTCTCACATCTGAAGTTTTGCTTCGTTTCGTCTGAACTCCCAGAAGGAAGCTTAATCACTGTACGCAGTGGATTCATGGCACAAGCACCGCTAGTTTCATGAGGTTTAGCAACACGAGAAGATGAGAGTTTAGTTTCAGCAAAACCTTTCACTTGCTTCATTTGGCTACTAGGCAAATCTTGGGCTTCCTTCATCTTCCTCTTCCTGTTCCTCCACCATTCTAAGTACCGAACAACACATATGGAGACACATAAAACTTGACATTCTTCTACCTATATCAAAAGTTTCCTAAGCAGTCTCCCGCGAATCACTCGCAAGAGAAGAAAACTCGATATATCTTGATACAAACCAAACTGCGGTGCTACTCTACGAGGCTGATATTGTTCGATACAATCTAAACACCCCTTATGCTTCCATTCACCCACATAAGGCCACCACTGAAACTTATAGGGTGACTCAAAAGCCTTCACTGCCGATGATGTGTTCATGAGTTTTTCTGTTATTCTCCATCTCGAAGCCCTCGGGGCATCAGAACTCACTAAACTAATCGAATCTGGCTTCAGAGGCATAAACCTCTCCCACAACCACAACTGAACTATATTCATCGGCGTGTAGAATTGGCAGCAGGCTCAAGTTTTCAGACTGACAGGGTGACGGTCGACCGGCCCGGTCGACCGCTTTCGTGCACATGGTTCACTGGGCGTCAGAATTGGTGGCGGTCGACCGGCCCGGTCGACCGCATAAGTCTCTGTTCTATGGGCGGTCGACCGGCGCGGTCGACCGCCGATCGACCGCGATGGATCGCGGTCGACCGTGCCGGTCGACCGCCGAAGCGGTTTTGAGTTGGGTTCTATTTCCAGACCCGTTTCGTTTGAGAGTTGTATTTAAACCCTGAACTCGTTTCTAGGGTTAAGCTTTGGAGATTTTGAGCTGCTAAAAGGGGATTTTGAGGGCTTCTATTGTTAGAGTCTATTGGAGAGATCAATTGGTCTTGTTTGAGGGTTTTGGGTAAGAATTGTAACCCTAATTTGTATTCCCCTTTGATTTCATTAGTAAAGCTTCTCCCTCCTTGCCCCGTGGACGTAGGCACATTGCCGAACCACATATATCTTGTGTTCTTGCTGTGATTGGTTGGCTTGTGTTCACTTGTGGTCTACTATTGTTCTTGTGTGTGTTTTTGTATTGTCTATTCGGGCTTCCGCGGCGCACAACAAGTGGTATCAGAGCTCCGGGTTGGATTTGGGAGTTTATTCGAAGGATTCAATTTAAAAAGACCATCACATAAGAAACATTTTCCAATGAAGTTCAAACCCTTAGTTATTACAACTTTATTTGATTCAAAAACAAGTTTGTAGCCTTGTTGCACTAATAAAGATCCGCTAATTAAATTTCTCCTAATGTCTGGTACATGATGGACATCATGTAGGATCAAAGTCTTATCCAAAGTCAGCTTTAGGTTGATCCGACCTATTCCAGATATAGGAGCCACATTATTATTTCCCATTGTCACAGTTCCTCTACTTGAGACCTGATAGGTGAAAAACAAATATTGATTAGAGCAAACGTGAATATTACCTCCAGTGTCAATCCACTAATCATTTGCTTGAAAGGTCATGTTTACTTCAGGGGTGAAGAGAACAGACCTGTCAATCCACTAATCATTTGCTTGAAAGGTCATGTTTACTTCAGGGGTGAAGAGAACAGACCTGAAAGCAGTCTCAGCTGAACTGGAAGTCACCATGTTTACTTGTGACTTATTAGGTGGAGGTCCTCCCTTCATAGGCTTGGGTGGTTCTGTCTTCTTGTAAAAGCAGTCATTAGCAAGGTGGTTGGTTCGTCCACAAACGAAACAGGCTCGACGTTCAGCTCCTTCCTTCTTTTGAAAGTGGACAGAGTTCTTATTTTGATAAAATGATTTCTTCTTAAATGTTTTATTTTGATTTTGGTGGAAGGGACGTTTCTTGTGTTGGGAAAAGGGTTTGGATTCAACATTGTTTACTTTGGGTTCTTTGGCTTCGGATTTTGTCATATTTTTCTCCCTGAGTCTATGTTGCTCTTCAATTCTAATGGAATTCAATACTTGCTCTAGTGTAAGATCTCCTTGGGTATGGTTAAGGTTTTTGGCAAAATCTGACCAGGACTCGGGAAGTTTGTCTATAAGACAGGCTATCTGAAACGTTTCATCTAAGATAGATCCATTCACATTTAATTGGTGAACTATATGTTCAAATTCATGAATTTGCTCATTCATTGGTTTAAAATCTACCATTTTAAATTTGTTAAAATCAAAAGCTTTAAATCTTTTAATTCCCATATCATCTAAACCATACTTTTTTTTCTAGGGTTTCCCACAGAACTTTAGCATTAGTGATAGTATAATATATATCATATAACCTATCAGATAAAGTTAGCATTAGTGATAGTATAATATATATCATATAACCTATCAGATAAAGCTCCTAAGATTCTGTGTAGGCAATGATACTCTATTTCTTGAGGTGTTCTCGGGATAGGAATGGAATCTGTGGAGGAAGATGAGGAAGATTGCCTAGTAACTGGTCTAGATGAAGATGGGTTATCTGGTTCTATAGCTGTTATTAGATGTAGGGTTGTTAACCAAAATCTCATTTGGTTTTGCCAACGACGAAAATTATTCCCATCAAACTTCTCTGGTTTAGCAGACATAATTTCACTTGTAGCCATAATCTGATAATGAATGAATAGTTTTGTTATTATAATGCAACAGAAATATATAAAACATTCATTCAACAGAATTATCATGCAGTGTAACATTTCGTTTTTAAGAATTGCAGACAACATTAACATAAAAAGCGGAATGCTAATCATGATACTATTCTAAACAGCACAATTAGATTCTTGGATTGTTGGGAATATAAGCTGTTTAGATAATAATTAGCATGAAATGCAGTTAATAATTTTTAGATAATAATGAATTAATATTGTAACACAGATGTAAGAAATAATTCTAACGAAAAGAAATAAGGGTTAGAAATACGGCCTGATGATTGAGGCGTGCAAGCACTGTCCCAAGAATCTAATTGCCCCCTCTCGTACAGGGCTACACGGCAAAAGTTCCCGGAGATACAACGACCCTCGGTGAGGCGACCTCCTTCTCGTCGGCACGAGCTTCAAGAAGGCTTTGTGAATTCTTCGTGACTTACAGGGAACCAGCAAATCGTAACAGTAAGTAAATTCACGAGGAAGAACAGAGAAGGAGAAGAAGAGCTTGTTGTATTTCACTGTGTAAAACTATTCGGGTTTTGGTCCTTTTATAGGGTTAAACAGCCGTTATACATAAACCCGCAGTTAATACGTTTTTAATCACGTTAATAAAACTTAGCCGTTATCAAAACATTTCCGTTACATAATTAATTCGCAAAATGTTTATCACGTTTTTAATCACACTAATAAATATTTTCCAATATTTCTGTTACAAAATAAATCACGTTTTTAATCATGTTATAAATGTTAATCATGGTTTTTAATTAGAAAAAATAAAAATAAAAATGTAGCAGATTAAGGGCCCATTAATCCGGAGCTGCATTCGTGTCCGCAGGTCGTGGGCGCGCGCCACCCGACCCGAACCCGAGCCCGGCCCGGCCGACGCGCGCGTGTGTGGTGTGGAGCATAACCTTTATTTTCTTCTAGGCAAAGGAGAGAAAGGGAAGGCTTATAAAGACCCTTCATTCCTATTCCATTTTCTATGTGGGACTAAACTTTCCCACTATAATGTCAAGTTTTAAGTTATCTTTATTATAACTCCAACATTATTTGGAAAGGGATCTGTGGCTGCAATTTGGTCAGGCGAAACTCGGACCAACACAATCCGGTACCTGGAACAAGTTGACTGATCAAAATACTAAACTACAGTCTCAACCTAGCTAAGAGCATCTCCAACGGAGCTCTAAAATGATGCAAAAATCCAAATTGACGCCAATTCGTTCCTCCAACCGATCGGAAAACTAGGCGCTATTTTAAAGGGCTGCTACAGTGTTGCGCCAGGAATGGTGCAACACTGTAGATATGGAAATTTTTTTTCCCTCCAAGTTTGCCCTTAAAGTTTTTTATAACAAATCAAATATTCCAACCATATCTCATTTTATCCATCATATTTCCCATTTTATTCTATTTTTTTTTCTTTTGTTTTTTATATTTGTATTAATAATATATATTATTTTATATTAAATATTATAATGAAATCAGAGTATAAAATAATTATTAAAATAAAATTCAAAAAGGAAAAAATAGATAATTTAATCCAAACACTTAAAATTTCATAATACTAGAACCAAATGAAGAAATAAGAAAAACTTACATTTAGACAAAAGAAATACAACATAAAAGTTAGGACATAAAAAATTACACATAAATTAGAACATAAAAAATTAACACCAATTGCAATACATTAAAATTAAAGAAAAATAGAACATTGAACATAAACTAAAACAACATTTCGGTATTCTGGAAAATTATCATCAGAAAGACGAAGATGCTCGAAATATTGGGCAAAAGTACCAGAAACGGTATAAACAGTATTTTGAGATCCTTAACCTTGTTTAGTTCTTTTATGCATAATTCTTGATTGTTCTTGTACAAGAAACTCATATTGTTTTGGATCAGTTACTTGTGTCAAATCTTTCAGTAAAATTAAATTTTCTTCTCATAATTCATCCACGTCCACTTTTTTTGTCGCATTTGAGCTCGTAACATTTGGATTTCATAATTTAGTTGCCTATCAACATTATTTTTTTCCATCATTACAACAATTTTTTGATTCTCTTCTTTCATATACTCCATAAACTAAGAACTTTCTTCATTTCTCTTTTTAAATTTTGCTTTTCGTACCCCTATTGGTCTTTCAGTTGAAGTGCCACCAAAATCATTGTTATTCATATTAAAACCGAATGAAGCCAATCTAGGAGATGCTGGTATAGGAGACTCTGAAATGGGAGAGTACTCTGATTGTGATGATGCAAAGTTACCATGTTGCATACGTGTCCCACTTGAATTTCAGCATTAACATCTGCAAATTTTTCGATATCTTTCAAGATGGGCCATACATAATCGAATTTGAATCCCTTCTTATAATTCTTATCCTGAGCAAACAACACTTTAGCCCGATTAAACTGCAAAATGATATAAATATATAAAGTTAAAATTCAATCATAAATTAAATCTCAAAAATATATGTAACAAATAACACTAACAATATCTTGTTCAGAAGCACCACTTGGATTTAAATTTTCAACATGTCTTACACATCTCCTCATCTTGCCAATTGCAGTTAGGAGAGTTTGCATTCGACATTGCAAAGATCTTCTAGGTCGAACTTGAGTTATAAAAGCAGGCATTGAGCTATGAATAATCAGTCTCAACTCGAGAACACAATTGATCCTTAGATTGGTTTATACCTATAATCGGATTTTGAGAAATGTCAAGATATACATGACATAGGTGTGAGTCTTCAGCATTTGTGTATGAAGAACTTCGTTGATTTAAAGCCATCTATAACACAAATAAAGAAGATGTATGTTTCAGCATTTGTGTATGAAGAACTTCGTTGATTTAAAGCCATCTATAACACAAATAAAGAAGATGTATGTTTCTTGAAGTATGATATGTTATTTATAGTGATTTAAAGCCATCTATAACACAAATAAAGAAGATGTATGTTTCTTGAAGTATGATATGTTATTTATAGATGAAAAATGAAAGTGACAACATTTCAATGAAAAGACACATCAATGACAACATTTCAACTTCCAACACTTCATGACAACATTTCAATAAAAACACACGTCAGTGACAAAATTTTAACTTCCAACACTTCATGATAACATTTTAAGGAAAAGACACATCAATGGTAACATTTCAACTTCCAACACTTATTGACAACATTTCAAGAAAAAGACACCTCAATGATAACATTTCAACTTCCAACACTTCATGACAACATTTCAAGGAAAAAACACATTAATGACAACATTTCAACTTCCAACACTTCATGACAACATTTCAACTTCCAACAATTCTCATTTATCATCTTCATCTATTATAAAAGCTTATATTGATGAGTTTGCTAAAATCATAAAAGTCAATTTTCAAAAATTGGAAGGAAGCGTCAGTTCCGGACGTAGAGATGATTGTAGATGAAAATGCTCGGTTTGAAGAATTTCTGGCTTGTCATCGACAAATCAAGAATAAAGAAGCTCATATTGCACTTCGATATGCATTAATTGATCATTTGTGGGATAACTATACTAGTTCGGAGACTTAGAATTTTATCAATATGGACTGTGTCATTGTGTTTTATTTTATGTTAAATGTAATGCCTTTTATTTTTATTTTTTTTTGCTTGCAAGTGTGATGTTTTTTTTTTGTGATGTTAAATGTAATCTTTAGTTGAATTTATGAAAGTAATATTTTAATTTGATTTAGCATTTATTTTTTATATTTTTATTTTATTCATAAAATATATTATTATAATTAATTATATGTAATATATTATATAATTATATAATTATATAATTTGTTAAATATTTTAAAATAGATAAAAATGTTAAAAGATAAGAATAATAAAAGGAATATTTTTTTGGTGTAAAATTTGGTATAATGGGTTGGAGATGGAATAGTGATTTGGTGTAAAAACTACACCAACTTGATGTAAAAACTACATCATTTTGGGTTGTTGGGTTGGAGATGCTCTAACTTACCCAGCCACCAAAGAACTTTAAGTCGAGGTCTCGAGAAATGAGCATGTCTTGTTGTCTGAACTGTCCTTTTCTCAGGTTGAATTTTGAAACTATGCTACTTGACATATCGTAACTTCAAGAAATTTCCATTGTATATTTAGCAAATTCAGGGCTGCAATTTTGGTGAGCTCAATTGGATTGGACTAATCCAATCAAACTCCATTTGAAGTTGGTAAAGAACTTTGAGAATGATTTGGCTGGATAATCGACTGAATTTTAAAGCACAAGAGCGATTGCCCCACCCAATAGGGGTATGTTATATATTAGTTAGTGTAGTCCTCTGTCTTAATCATGTAGGAAGTATGTACAGATATAACATATATCACTTATGCAGCATCTACGTGCATGGTTTATATGTTATTAATATCTATATTAATTTCAGCCCTCTAACCACAGTTATATACTTGCTTGTAATTCCAATTTAAACTGGTTCATATGGTGTTAGAACTCCGAATTCTCATGCCCCACCTCCTTCAGGGGCACAAATTTATCTTGCATGCATGAAATGTTGCTTGGTTACATATGATGAAAATATGAGAGTAACAAAATAAATGTAGCTGCAGTAAAATCAACTATGGCAGTGAACTCCCTCAACCACAGGGAATGAACTTTGGTTAGATTCTGCAGACTTTCATGTAAGTCTCCTCTCCGATAAAGATACTTGTTTCGTTGATTGTGCACTTAGTTTTCTCTCTCTCTCTCACACGTCGTGTTTATGCTTGTACAGGTCTTGCTTCTCTGTACCCTCAGAGATGTAAGGCTTTGTGTGGATCACCCTGTAGATGTCGAGAATAAGATGAAGGACTATACATTCAGGTTTACCAAACTGCTATGACTATAAATTCAGGTTTACATAGACTTCATGTATGTTTATTACAGCCGTATGAGATAGGAAAGAACAGTGGTTCCTCTCCCTCTCTACCTATGTGTGTATGTATTTACCCTTTTTTTTTTTTTTTTTGGGGGAGGGGGGGGGGGGGGTTCTTGGCTCTCTTTGTCGCTTAGTCTCCGTTTTCACTTTGATGCATGCATTTAGTTACAGTTAAGAGACTAGGACTACAGTTTACATCCATTTGATCAATGCCTTAGTAGATCATTCTTGGTTAAGCTAAGGACTTTTGTTGCAATGCAGGGAGTTTGAGATGGTATCAAAGAATTCCATATTTGAATTTAAGTCCTCACATATAATTCCAGATTTGAATTCCACTACTCCCTTAGATCCCATCAGTCACACATTTAAATACAACTGTGATCTGTCTAGATTTACAGTTGTGTTTTGTCTAAATTCCAATCCGTGAAAACGATGTGCAACCTATGGGACATGTTACACCAGAACATTATATAACTCTCATTCCTTATCACAACTTAGGAGTTTTGGTGCAGTGGTAGAGCATTAAGTGTTATTAGCAAGATGTATGAATTGATATAAACAGCAATAACATGTCAACAACAAAGCATCGCAAACTTTATATTATAATTTGGGCAACTGTTTTCAACTGAAAAATGATAAAATTCTCATGTGAGTAAATTCGCATGCGATACTCACATGCCAATGTTACTCTTAAAGTCCCTAAGATTACACCAAAACTCCAAAAGGATTGAGGGTTATGTCTTTAAATTCTAACAGTTAAAACATTTTAGCCATTAACTTTTTGGGTTAACAGTACTCTTAAATCTATCAATATCCTATTCTCTTAGCATGTGATCGTCACATAAGAATTTTTGAGGAAATTCTCGTTTTTGCATATGAAGGGTATCAAAGTGCAACTTTTAGAAACTTTAGGGTATTTAAGTACAACCAAATATAAATAAGGAGTATATAGGTGCAAAGTAGGTGAAACTAGACTATAGACTATAGGGAATTTATAAATGCAGTTAAACGAGGGGGGCTAATTATTTTTTATAAATGAAATTAAATTATTTTTAACCTCTTATGATGGGTTATATGAGATTATCTAAATTAACTGTCCTCCTGAACCCTATTCTTTGAACCCTTTGCAAGGCGCCGAACATTGTTGACTAAAAAACGCCTCCGGTTGGCTTTGCTCTCTGCCCCCCCCCCCCCCCCCGCCCCGGAATTCCGGAGTCGGTACGCTATTAGATCTGATGGACTGGCCTCACAAACCACCATGTGTCTTTTCAGCACGTTTTGTCCTCACTCACGCACTCCCTAAAAAATTTCCCAATGGGTCACCCATCCTAGAATTTTTCCAGACCATGCACGCTTAACTTTAGAGTTTCTAAGAGTTGGGTTCCCGAAAAGAAGATGCATCTTGGTGGTATGAGTATTCCAATCAAATCTATCAATACTAATCACATCACCCTCTCAAGAGTTGGGGTATTACAAACTCCCCCACTTAAACTTGTAACGTCCTTGTTGCGCCAAATCATATCATCCAAGACCGTACCATCCGTGTGAGATTCTAAAGGTGGCTGACCCCTTGGGAAGTTTTTCAGGGAGCGCGTGAGTGAGGACAAAACGTGCTGAAAAGACATATGGTGGTTTGTGAGGCCAGTCCATCAGATCTAATAGCGTACCGACTCCGGAATTTCGGGGCGGGACATTACAGTCTCAGTTCGAACAATGGATGTGTAGTCAAGGTTTTAAATATCAGTAGTCGGGGATCGGACGACCAAAATCCTTATCGGATAGCAAAAATCGGGGATATATCGGGAATAAGTAGTATTTATCGGAATGATATACTGGATGGTGTATATATAATATAATAACTAAAAATGTAATCTAATCATGCTTAATAAAATATAAACATACCAAAATGTAAATTATTCAACAATTTCTTCTTTCAGGTCACTGACTTGAGATCTAAGTGCGTGCGTGAACTGTTAAGGAATTACAAGAGAAGGAAAGCTCACAGCATGTGTATATATAGCCATGTTTCCAGACAAAAATCTTTTTAACTTATGGGGAAATCCAGAACTTCACAGAAATTCTTATAGAAAAGATTAAAAACAGAAGTTAAAAACTCAACAAAAAACAAAAATCAAGTAAATCCTGCTGGAGATAATTCACAGAGTAGATAATTCACAGAGATTCTTCACAACAAGTCTCCCAAGTAAATAATATTTGTTCAAAGAACAACAAAAATCAACTTAAAAAAAACAGAAACAGTTTGAAGGCTAAAAGAAATGATACATGTTCAAGTAAATCCTAAAACCCGCTGGAGTTCGAAGGCGAGGCGAGCGAAGTTCACGGAGATTCACAAAGGCAAGGCGAGTGACGAGGTTCACAAAGGCGGAAGGCGAGGTGAGCGACGAGGTTGACAGAGGGTAGGCGAGCGACGAAGTTCAAGGTTTGAAGTTCACGAAGGCGAGCGATGAAGAGGCGCAAAGAACATGAGATGGAGATAATGAAGGAAGAGGAAGAGCCCTATGAGAAAAGGAGCAGCCGCCAGAGACGAAGTTTAGGGTGTGAAGGTCGGATTCACGAAGTTTCGGGTTTTAAGTTTTATTTTATTAACAAAACGGGTCGGGTCGGGTTTAAAACTCAACAATCCAACTCAAAATGTCCGGCCGATAATCCCGATAATTTAAGCCTTACTTATCGGCCAATTAGCGCCGATAACTCGGAACTCTCCGAAATGATAACCGATTACAAAACCAACTTATCCTAGCGGAGTCTGATAACTCGGCCAATAATATCGATTATCGGTTGATATTTAAAACAATGTGTGTAGTAGTAGCTATACCTGCGGAGTCCTTGGAGGAGTAGAAGACCGTAGCATGAGTCACTAAAGAAGACTCTACTTTCGTTAGCCGTTGATAACGTTGCCAGCGGCAGCAAGGCCTTTTCAATAATGTGAACTCGAACCAATCTTTTTCATTTTCAATAATGTGATCTCGAACCAATCTTGCTCTTCTTCTAACAATGTATTTGGGTCTCCTCATCAAATTATGGCAATAAAAATAATGGAATCTTGTATGATATAAAACGTGCCATAAAAAAGCTCATGTTTCAGCCAGCAGTTTCACGAACAAAAATTACTACAAGGAAATTTGTCATAGCACAAATAAAAAATGTATCCACTGATCAATTAAAACAAATTCCCTCAATCCATCTGTTTGCAATTTGGATTAAAATGTTGAAATCATTAGAATCATTTATCTATGTTGGAGTTTCCAAATGTTGAACTTAAAAGTACATTAATTCCTTAGTATACACTGTTACCATTAAGTTGCATTAAAAAGGAAAAATGGTTGAAAATCTTCCACATGATAAACAAAACAACCGTTATGTTATTGCTAGGAAAACTACATAATATTCGCAAGTCCAAAAAATGTTCACCAAAAGGGCACAAGAAACTTTCTTTTGCTTGGATTGTGCCTCAGCTACGTGCTATAATTAGACCCATATAAGCATTTGAAAGGCAGAAGAGGAGAATTTAACATTCACAACTACCTGAGCCCAGAGGGTTGATAAATCATCAAGGAATTGCTCACTCTTCCATAGCATCATTCTCCAAACCCAAGTGATCTTAGTTGATAAAATCTCCGATCAATATGCATCAACATGTTGCCATTCAACAATTACGAAAACGTCCATAAATAAAAACTCGAACATTCTGTATTACAGTGGAG
This sequence comes from Asparagus officinalis, assembly GCF_001876935.1. NCBI lineage: Eukaryota > Viridiplantae > Streptophyta > Magnoliopsida > Asparagales > Asparagaceae > Asparagus > Asparagus officinalis. The sequence continues at coordinate 8,682 of NW_017973156.1, read as the reverse complement.
TACCAGAAAGGAATGAGGTTAAACTTTTTAGGTGTAAATATAAAGGTAGCAGTAGCATAAAATCTCATATTTGAACTAGTAATTTCATGAACAAAAATGACAGGAAGGCAATTTATCATATCACAAATACAAAGTTTATCTACTGATCAGTTAAAACAATTTTCCTCAATCCATTTGTTAGAAATTAGACTTCAAAAGGTGAAATCATTAGAAATCTGTGTGTATGTTGGAGTTTCAAAATGTCTACTTAAAGGACATTACTTAATATACACAGTTAAAAATAAGTTGTATTAAAAAGGGGAAATGGTTGAAAATCTTCCACGTGATTAATGAAATAACCATTAGAAAACTTCATCATATGTTATTGCTATGAAAACTACATAATATTCACAAGTACATATAAATGTTCACCTAAGGGGCACAATAAACTTTCTTTAGCTTGGATTGTCTCTCAGCTACGGACTCCCAATATCTTATTTGCACCTGAATAGAAGCTATCTCTTCCTTGAGCCGGCTGATCTTCATGTCACGTTCCAATTCTTTCTTCTTTGCTGAATCACTCTCTTCTATCTCTTTCGTTGCACACATTGGTTCACACTCTACAGCTTTCTTCGTCAACTCTTCTGTTGTGCCATTAGATCCAGGCTGTAATTCTTTGTTACTTGCTGGATCCCTTTCATCTATCACTTCTACGTCATTTGCTTCGCATCTGGATTCAAACTCCAATTCTCTCACCCTCACCTGATCCTTCTCTTCTATCTTCTTCATCTCTTCGGTTTTGTCTATTGATTCTAAATTCCTCTCTTGAGTTTCTTCTATCACTTCTATCTCTTTCATTCCTCGCATTGATTCACATTCTAAAGATTTATTCCTTGCAACTTCTGATTTGCCAATGGATTCAAGTTCCAGCTCTTTAGTACTCGTTAGATTCCTCTCTTTTTTCTTCTTCGTCTCTTCAGTTTTGCCTTCTGATTCTTGCTCCAAATCTCTCTTCTTTGCTGGAACCTTCTCTTCTGTTTCTTCTGTCTCTTCTCTCTTACGCTTTAGCTCATGATTCGACTCTTCTCTTTGGCATTTTTCTTCAGGTTTCTCTGATACTAGCAAATGATGATTGAATTCAACAGCATTTGCTTTCAAAGAACATTTCATTGTTTCATTCTCACTGGCATTTAATATCACAGTCTGGGACTCTTCTTCCAATTGTTTCTCTTTCTCTTCTTTCAATGTATCTGTTTCTGCCTGTTCATTATGAAGTTCCCCCTCATTTGTTTCCTCAATAGCTCCTGTAACTCCCTCTTTAAAGACAGAATCAGGTCTAAGGTCTTCCTTCTGTTGTTTCTCAATCCCTAATTCAACTTTGCTTCTGAGATCCAAATTTTTCTTCATTGTTTCTGAATTTTCCAAAGCACCATGAACTTCACCAGGTCTAAGAGCAGGAGAAGTCGAGAGCTCAGTTTCATTGCAACCTTGCACTTTCTTCATTTGGTCACTAGACAAATCTTGCGCTTGCTTTCTCTTCATATTCTTCTTCTTCATGTTCCTCCACCAAGTTGAGTACTCAACAGTGACATCCGCACTAAAAAACCCTGGAGACACATAAAACTTGACATTCTTCGAACTTATATCATAGGTTTTCCAAGCAGCCTCCCATGAATCATTCACACGCGGAACAAATTTGGGTATATCTTGATCCAAACCAAACTGCATTGCCACCCGATGAGGCTGATACTGTTCGATACAGTCTAACCCTACCAATGCACATGCCCTCAAACACTTAGCAAATGACAGCAAATCTTCATCATGAGTTTCGCAGCTAAAGTACCATCTACCCTCATGCTTCAATTCATCCACATAAGGCCTCCATTGAAACTCATCGGGGGACTCGAGAACCTCCATCGCTGATGAAAAATCCATCGCTTTTCCTGACATGCTCCATCTCGAAGCTCTCGGGGTATCAGGACTCATTAAACTTTTCAAATTTGGCCTTAGAGGCAAAAACCTCTCCCACAGCCACAACTGAACTATATTCATCGGCGCGCATATAGGAATCGGAGTTTTAAATTTTTTACAAAGATATTCTTTCACTTTTCCTAAGTCTCGGTATATAACAGCGAGCACCGCAGGAGCCATCGCAATCCTAGTTCCTATAGCCAATCTGACCGCAACCTGAAACACGCATTTTCTGATTGATTTCTCGTTGGCAGCAATCAGCACGAATCTCGACAACCACATGGACAAAAACGCAATGTGCTCTGTTTCGTCCCCGTTGCCTCTTCCAAGATAACGCTTCATCCATTGAAATTGCTCACCTTTAAGGTGTTTTCGCTTGAAATTGTTCAATTCTACTTCCATTTTATTCACCATGTACCCAATTACACCTCCTACGGGCTCATTAACTCTAACGGGTTCGCCGAGCACTGAAAAACCTCCAAGAGTCATGACGTCTTCAAGTGTTATAGTGGCTTCAGCCCAAGGGAAAACAAAGGTATTGGTTTGTTTGGACCAGTATCTACAAACCCCCAAAAGGGAAGGAGTATCTCTTCTAAGCTTGAACTTGGAGGCCATGATCGCATCAAAGATGCCAGCTTTTTGCCAGATATAGGAGTATTTGGGGCTGAGCTTGTCGACCCATTGGTCCCACTGGGGTTGGGGGTCGGCCCACCATCGGAAGTGAGGGTACTTGGGATCGTCTGCGACGCTGTGTCGACGGAGGGGGGAGGTTGAGGAGGTGGGGTTGAGGAACAGACCTTTGCGCTTGATGGGTTGTTGATTGCCCTTGAAGTTGACCAGCTCTGCTCTCCTTTCTTCAACGAGAGGGTAGGCTAAAGGAGCCATCGTGTTTGAGGAGAGAAGATGAAGTTGAGAATTGAGAGAGAGACAACGAGGGTTTTTTTTTAATTTTTGGTGTTTTTGGTAGTCGGAGTCGGAGGAGGATTTGGAGATCTCGTTGGAATCGGAGGGAATTGTTCCTATTGATGTTTTAGTGAGTCATTTATTGCCTGATTTTAGCAATTATGAACCCATTCTTTTTTTAATCTTTTGTACGTTTTCTATTTGGGGAAAGAAGCTGAATAACTGATTTGTATCGGACGGTTCTAAACATTTATATCCATAACTAACTAGGGGTGGGATGGGAATGAACCAAATAATTAACAAATAGTTTGATAATTGCTCAAACAACTATTCGCTCATATTCGATTCGGTGGTTCATTTACCACTAAACAAATATTTTTTAGTATTCGAGTTTACTAACGTATAGAATTTAACCATATTTATATTCGATTCGTTTGTCTATTAAATATTCATTTGAATTTTGATCACAACTTATTATTTGTATTATTGGACATGTAATGTCATATTTTTAACCCACTAATCATTTCTACTTAAATTTTATACACTGATTTTAAGACTTAAATAATCTTAAATTTGTTTTCTAATAAAAATTTTGATTTAAATATATATACATCATATATTATAAAAGAATAATTTTTATTTATAAATTCTAATACTATTTGAACAAATTCTTTAGTAGAATAAATATACTTTGATATTCAATAAGTACTCATGAATATTTATCAAATACCAAATATTCAAGTTCGTATTCGAAAAACTAGATATATGAATATTAAAGTCCGTATTCGAAATTGATAATTTTAAACAAATACAAATACGAACACATTAGTCTTCGATTTGATCGTTTACCACCCCTATCCATAACTGTTCAGAGCAAACCACCGACGCAATTAAAAATCAGTATAATATATCTAATAGGATCTAGCCAACTTGAGCAAACCACCGCGCAATTAAAAATCAGTATAATATATCTAATAGGATCTCGCCAACTTAATAAACTACCTATGTGTAGTACTGCAACTCCTACGATAATTTAATTTTGGGCTTTTTGTCTTTAGGTCCAATAGTTTACCTCCCTTTATTTTTAAACCCAAGTAGTATTAGTTGTATCTCTAAGCCCAAATTTCTTTTGTATTTGTCTTTGTAGAAACTGAAAACAGTAAATAGACACAGGATTTAACGAGGTTCAGCACCAATTTGGTGCCTACATCCTCCACACCTACACACACCCTTTTTCTATTATTTTTCAGTAGTTTGTTACAGAGACGAGAGGAGAATTTATAGGGAGATGAGAGAGATTTGTTTCCTATTACAATTATCTAAACAAGGAATATAATAACTCTGATTACAAAAGAGATTTCCCAGCTGTTGCCTTCCTTATTTGAAGATATGGTCCAGATAGGCAACGATATGGACCACTATTTATTTCAACACCCGACCTCAAGTTGGTAGGTAGACATCTACCATACCCAACTTGGCAATCGATTCTTCAAAGAACTTAGTTGACACCGCCTTTGTCAACATGTCTGCCAGCTGTTGTTCTGATCTCACAAATGGAAACGAGATGATCTTTTCTTCCAGACTCTGTTTGATGAAATGTCTATCAATCTCTATGTGCTTGGTCCTGTCATGTTGTACTGGGTTGTGGGCTATCTCAATTGCTGACTTGTTATCACAATGTAGCTGCATTTCTTCTTTTGGCCCATATTTCAATTCATTCATAAGTTTTCTCAACCACAACAACTCACATAGGCCTTTCGACATCCCTCTGAACTCTGCTTCTGCACTTGACAGCGCAACAACATTCTGCTTCTTACTCCTCCATGTGACCAGATTTCCTCCCACAAAGGTGAAGTATCCTGACATTGATTTCCGATCTATTCTGTCTCCAGCCCAATCAGCGTCCGTGTACCCCCAAACTTTCAAATGTCCATTTTTTCTAAACTGAATGCCTTTTCCTGGAGTTTTCTTTAGATACCTCAAAACTCTAATCACAGCATCCATGTGTTGTTTTCTCGGGTCATGCATAAACTGACTCACCATGCTCACAGCATATGCAATATCGGGTCTAGTATGTGATAGGTAAATGAGTTTACCTACTAATTTCTGATAAGCTTCCCGATCCACCTCCGGATCTTCTGGGTTGTCTTCAAACTTCAAGTTCGGAATTGTGGGTGTATCAGCTGGCTTACAATCTAGCATGCCCACCTCTGCAAGTAAGTCAAGTGTATACTTTCTCTGTGATAGGGATATACCTTCTTTTGAACGCAGTACCTCTATTCCCAAGAAGTACTTTAGACCGCCTAGATCCTTCATCTCAAATTCCTGCGATAACCTCTGCTCTAGCCACTGGATTTCCATAGTGTCGTCGCCTGTAATTATCATGTCATCAACATAGATAATTAAGATGGTTACCTTGCCTTGACGATGCTTGAAGAACAGAGTATGATCAGAATCACTTTGATTGTAGCAATAGCTCTTCATGGCCTTACAGAATCGCCCGAACCATGCCCGGGGGGACTGTTTTAAGCCATATAGGCTACGCTCCAACTTGCACACTAGTTTCTTGTTTTGTTGGTGGGAATACCCCGGTGGTAGGTCCATATAGATTTCCTCTTCTAAATCACCATGCAGAAATGCATTCTTCACATCAAACTGATGCAAGGGCCAGTCCAAGTTTGCTGCAAAAGATAATAAGACTCGAACTGTGTTAAGCTTTGCAACTGGAGAAAAAGTTTCCTGGAAATCTATACCATATGTCTGAGTGTACCCTTTTGCGACCAACCTTGCCTTATATCGCTCAACTTTACCTGTAGCATCATATTTCACAGAAAACACCCACTTGCAGCCGACTGTTTTCTTCTCATTTGGTAGTTCTACCAAATTCCAAGTTTTAGTGGTTTCTAGGGCTTTCATCTCAATTTCCATAGCCTCCACCCATTTGGGATCCTGCAATGCCTCTCCCACAGTGTTTGGTACTCGAATTTTCGATAATTCTTTAGTGAAAGTTTGTACTAAGTTGGACAACCCTTCAGTGCTGGTATAGTTAGATATCGCATACCCTTCTTCGCTATACCGCTTTGGTCGTACATTACGGTTAGTTCTTATAGGGTACCTTCTTTCAGTGATAAGAGAACTTATCTCAGGAGCATCTTCGGGAGAACTCAAGCATGGTATTTCTTCTGGATCCTCGTGAGGTTTTGTCACCTCTGCTTCTGGTCTTTCTTCTCCATCTACTAGTGTATGGTCTGTATCCCCTGGTGCATGGTCCGTGTCCTCTGGTATACTGACCGTATAGTCTTCTGTCCGGTCCGCGTCGCCAGATACATTTTCTGGTGCATGGACAATTTCCTCTGGTATATGGACTGTATTGATATTCTCCTGATTATCCCACCATACTTGGTGATTCGGTTCCTCTTGTATTGATACTGGGGTTGGTTGATTTTTGAAACAAGATTCACTCTCCAAGAAAGTAACATCCATTGTCACATAGATTTTTCTAGTTTCTAAGTCAAAGCATTTATACCCTTTCTGATTGTTCCCATATCCAATGAACATGCATTTAATTGCACATGGTTCTAACTTTGTTCTCTTCTCTTTTGGAACATGTACATATGCTACACAGCCAAAAATTTTTGGTGCCAAGGTCAAGATTGAAGGGATTTCCACAAACGAAGCTAGTTTTTGCAATGGAGTCAGAAATTTTAGGGTTCTTGAGGGCATTCTATTCATGAGGTATACCGCAGTAGATATAGCGTGGTTCCAAAAATTTTGAGGCACATTATTTTCAAACAATAGTGACCTTGCAATTTCTAAAATATGCCTATTTTTCCTTTCCGCCACTCCATTTTGTTGAGGAGTACCAACACAGGATGTCTCATGTACAATTCCATTGTCTCGAAAAAATTTTCTCAAGAAATTATTCACATATTCCCTCCCATTATCACTTCTAAGAATCTTAATCTTTTTCCCAAATTGTCTTTGGACGAGATTCAAAAAATCTAGAAAACATGTGACAACTTCATCCTTAGTTTTTAAGAGATATAGCCAGGTCATTCGGGTACTATCATCAGTAAACAAAACAAACCATCTTTCTCCATTAATAGAAGTAACTGGGGCTGGGCCCCACACATCAGAATGTACTAAATCACCAAATTTCAAAATTTTAAAACAGGTACTAGGATACGTGCTTCTATGACTCTTACTTTTAATACAAGTTTCACATGAAATTTCAGAGTTTGATACCTTGACCCATAATGACGGAAACATCTTTCGCATATAACCCTCAGAAGGGTGCCCTAACCTCTTATGCCATAACAAAATATTATTCGTCTGAACCCTCTGTCCAGTTAAACATGCAGAACCAACACTCAAATCTTCAAGGTGATATAGTCCATTGTGCTTAATACCACGCCCAAGTATCTCCTTCGTTAGGATGTCCTGAAAGATGCAAAATTTTGGGTACATTAGAACAGCACAATTTAAGTCTTCAGTTAATCTTCCCACTGATATTAGTCTCGTGGTCAGCGAAGGAACTAGTAATGTTTCTTTTAGACACAAAGATGAAGTAGCAGTAACATTTCCCGATCCTATAACTTGTGATTTAATCCCATTCGCACTCACAATTTCTTTTCTGTTTGATTCGTGGATTTTGTCTAGATCAGAATCTAAATAGGTCATGTGATCAGTTGCTCCCGAGTCTATTACCCATTTTTCTAGATTATGTGCAATAAAAGCATTACCTTTCTCGGCAGAACCCTCTGTACCTTCAACAAAATTGGCTAGTGTTAGAGATGTCTGTCCTGTGTTGTTTCTGTGGCCTGGGTTATTATTTGTACGGTCCGTGCTCCCATTTGCATGGTCCATGCATACCGTCTGATGAGCCTGTCCCTTCTTACTTGCTCCCTTTCTCTCCTTCAACTCATGCCACCAGTCTGGGTATCCATGCAACTGAAAACACGTCTCTCTGGTGTGCTTTGGGTTGTGACAGTGAGTGCATCCTCCTCCTTCGACCCTCTTTCCTTTTCCCTGGTTTGTTTCAGTTTTAAGAAAAAGTGATACCTCAGATGCGCGGGCTGTGTGACTACTTGTGCGGTCCGTGTTCCAGCTTGTATGGTCCGTGTTCCAGCCCGCACGGTCTGTGCCCTTCACCGTCATGACAACCGGGTTTGAGTTACTGTTGCCGCACATCACCTTTTGCCTCACCTCCTCCCGTCTAACTCTGGCATACGCTTGCTCGATAGTTGGAAGAGGCACCGTCTGGATTATATCGGCTCGTGTGCTATCCAAACGATCATCCAGTCCGGCAAGAAACTTGTATACTCGATCTTGTTGGACCCATAGGTTGTGTCTCTCAATGTCCATCGTGCATGTCATGGGGTTTGGCCTCCTGAAGTCGATTTCCTTCCACAACCCCTGTAATTCATTATAGTATTTATCCAATGACCCCCCCTTTTGATGCAACATATGAACCCTTTGTTGAAGATCATAAATTTGAGAGGAATCACATCCATCAAAATATGTTGTAGCTAAAGCATCCCATACCTCCTTTGATGTAGAATACCGATGGAAATTACCAATCAGAACTGGGTCTAAGGAATTTAGAATCAAACCTTTCACCATTGAGTCGTGCATCTTCCACTGCTCATATCCCACATTGCCTACTGGGGGTGCTGGTTTTTCGCCCTTCACATATCCTAACTTGCCCTTGCCGGCCAGATGTGTCTCCATCATGGACAACCATAGCCCATAGTTGTTTCTGTCGAGTTTGACGATGGTCGAGTTAGTCGGTACTTCAACCGACACGGCTGTCGCCTTCTGTGTGGAAAG
>NW_017973155.1:0-35486 GCF_001876935.1 Asparagus officinalis | reverse complement strand
GCCAATGAAGAAGTCCCAAACAATTCAGCATGCTGGGGGTCGCCGCAAACCTCAACATTTGGAGAAAATCGTGGCACCCAAGCGCGCAACTTTACGCATCGAAGTGCAGGAACCCGCTGAAGATTCACACCCACAGAGGCGCGTTTCGAGGCGGGTGACCTTTGAAAGCCCAAAGAAGGCAATCCAACCTCAGATGGAAACATTATCATCTGATAGTGATAGTGTTATACCTGAGAAGTCGTACCCGCACACGATAGGTTACTCCGACTGTCAAAATGATGAGTTGTACTATCGTGCTGGGGGTACGAATAGAACCAGGAAGAGGAGTCCCCGAGAACAGAAAACTCAATGCCCCTGTTCCAAACTCATTCGGGCGGTATTGTCTGAATGCAACTGCATTAAGGCAGTCCCCGAAAGAGTTTCAGTTTTTGAAAGACTCAGTGCAGAGACGCCAAAACCAAGGCCTAGGCGTTCCCAACGAAGAAGAAGGATGGTTGAAGACGGAGAATTTCCGAGGGTCACCACCAACATGACCAGCAAGGGGACATCGGCACGGGATGATTTCGAGTCGATTCTGAAAGCATCCCGGCGTCTAACCCGGAAACAATACTGAAAGCATCCCGACCTAGAACCCGTCTGCAGTCCGGAGCCATTGAACGAGCAACCTATGGTAGGGTTCGGACAAGACGCCCTTCAGAAGATGAAGAATCTGATGCCGGCTCCGCGGTTGCATCAGATAATACGGAATCTAGCGAGGTACAACCCCGCGAGGCCCTTATGATAAGTGCGGAACAGATGGCCAAGATGCTTGAAGACGCTTTGGCTAAGCAGAAAGAAAGTTTCAAGTTTGAGATGGAGATGGCCATGCAGCAGATGAGAGAAATGCATGACCAACAAATCCAAGCATTGGCGAACCAAATACCAGCGAGCGATGACTAAGATTTTCCAAGAACATCTCAGGAAAACAGTCGAATGTTACGTTGATGATTTGGTTGTGAAAAGCCGCAACAAGGAAGATCACATCAAGGATTTGAAGACAATGTTCGATCTCATGAGGAGTCATCAGTTGAAGATGAACCCCACTAAATCATTTCTTGGAATGTCCAGCGGAAAATTTCTTGGGTTCGTCGTCACCACTAAGGGTATACATATCGATCCTGATAAGGTGAAGGCGATACATGAATTGCAGCCCCCGAGGAATCTGAGAGAACTCAGAGGATTGCAAGGGCGTTTAGCTTATATCCGGCGTTTCATCTCAAATCTTTCTGGGAAGTGCCAACCGTTCTCTAAGCTGAACAAGAAAGGAGTATCATTCATCTGGGATGATGCCTGCCAAAAAGCGTTCGAAGATATCAAAACATATCTGGCGAACCCTCCTGTTCTCGTTGCACCGAAATCTGGTAAACCGTTCTTGATTTATCTCAAGGCGATGAACCACTCGATAAGTGCCTTACTAGCGCAAGACGATGATAACGGTCACGAACAGGCAGTTTATTACCTCAGTCGGACCTTGGTAGGCGCTGAGTCTCGATATCCGATGATTGAGAAAGAATGCCTTGCATTGGTATTTGCGATGCAAAAGATGCGGCATTACCTAGTGGGACAGACGATCTACGTTATCTCCAACGTTAATCCAGTACGGGTGTTTATGACGCAACCGGCCTCTATGAATTGGCGTCTAGCGAAGTGGGCCCTTCTCTTGTCCCAATACGATTTGCACTTCAAGCAGCAGAAGTCGATAAAAGGACAGGCGATTTGTGACCTTTTGGCGGCAAACCCGACCACAGATACGGCAGAAGTATATGATGACTTGCCGGATGAAACCCACGAGGTTAACACCACATCACACCAACAAGTATGGCAATTATACTTCGATGGTGCCTCAAGGGCAGTTAATAGAGTAATAACCCCGGGATGTCCTACAGTTTCCTCTGGAGTTGGAGTCGTCTTAATCTCCCCTGGAAAGCACGTGATGCCTCGGGCTTATTCGTTGACTAGTCCGTGCTCCAATAATGTTGCCGAATACAACGCGCTTCTCATTGGACTCAGTTTCGCCAAAGAGCTGGGGGTCGAATATCTCGAAGCTTTTGGAGATTCGCAATTGATAGTCAACCAAGTTCGCGGTGAGTATGAAGTCAGGAATCAAGACCTGATCCCGTACCACCAGGAAGCCATCAAAATGGCAGAATCTTTCGAAGAATTCTTTATTGAATACATCCCTCGTCTCCAGAACGCTTATGCAGACGCACTGGCGGCACTAGCAGTATCACTGGCACAGCCTCCCGAAGCTGAGCTGTTAGTCACAGTACGGACGCATCAACTCTGCGTACCCATATACAGTACGGAGATTGAAGAAGAAGAGGATAGAAACGTGAACGCCAAAGAGGTGAATTCAACTCAAATTGGGTCTGAGTCCCGAGATTGGCGTTTTCCTATCATCGACTACGTCCAATATGGTATCTTGCCAGAGGATGTAAAAGAAAAGGAATCAATCCGCCGAAGAGCTCCAAGATTCTTCTATAATACTGAAACCCATACATTATACCGTAGAGGGTACGACGGTCTTTTACTCCGATGCCTTTCGAACAGAGAAGCAAAGGAAGTTCTTAAGGAAGCACACGAAGGAGAATGTGGTGCGCATCAGCCCGGTCCTAAACTGTATGATCGCATCAGGAGGATGGGATATTTCTGGCCAACGATGGTTCGTGACGCAATCGAATACGCACGAGAATGCCACGCTTGCCAGATACATGCGAATTATATGCATCAACCGCCAGAGCAGTTGCACACGTCAACCACGTCTTGGCCGTTCGAGACTTGGGGCATGGACATAGTCGGTCCTATTTTTCCCCCTTCAGTCAAAGGTGATCGGTTCATCCTCGCGATCACAGATTATTTCTCAAAGTGGGCTGAAGCGATTCCGCTTAGAGAAGTGAAGACGAACAACGTCATCAATTTCATCAAGCATCATGTCATTTACCGACACGGCGTGCCAAGAAGGATCATTCATGACAACGGTCCACAGTTCATAAGCAATGCCTTCGTCAGATTCTGCGACAAGTTCAAAATCGAAGATGTTTCGTCGACAGCTTACTATCCCGCTGCGAACGGATTAGCTGAAGCGTTTAACAAGACGATCATTAAGATCCTGTCCAAGCTCGTGAAGACCAATAAACGAGACTGGGACGATAAACTCGGTGAAGCACTCTGGGCTTATCGCACCACCATACGCACGCCTACGGGAGCTACCCCGTATTCGCTGGTATACGGATGTGAAGCTGTGCTACCGCTGGAAATTCAGATTCCGTCCCTTCGGATCGCCCTCGCAACGGAGATGACGACGGAGGAACAACATCAGAAGCGTCTCGAAGAGCTCGAGAGGCTGGATGAAAAGCGTTTGGAGGCTCAACAACACATCGAGTTTTACCAAGCCAGGATGTCAAGGGCTTTTAACAAAAGAGTCCGACAGAGAAGCTTCAAGGAAGGAGATCTGGTCCTCGCTGCTCGCCGACCAATAATTCTCACCTCCAAGAAGAAAGGTAAATTCGAACCCAAATGGGAAGGACCGTTTGTAATAGACACAGTCTATTCAAACGGCGCATATCGCCTGATTACTCAAGAGGGCGCCAGGCAATTAATGCCAATAAATGGGAAGTTCCTGAAAAAGTACTATCCCTAGTACATTCAGGATAACTCGTTTACCGGGAAGTTCCTTGAAGAATATTACACTTAATATTCTAGAGGATAACCCAAAATCATTGTCACCACCAAAATCCCTCACTGATCAGTTTCAATTGACAGTGAGTCCACCAAAAGTATCCATCTGGCCCTCTTGACTCTTTCCATAGACAAGAGGTCCATTTTCATTTCGGAGTCCCCTTTCGATAAACGAAAGAACTCCCTTCTCTTTCTCTTTGGTCAAGCCTTCCCATGGTTATAGCCAAAGTTGAAATTCCACTTCGATAAACGAAGAACCCATTTTCAGTTTAGATAACCCATCCTATAAAAGGCAAGTTTATCTAAATTTTCCAGATTCTCGGAGTGGACACCCCACTTCTAGTTTCTTCTTCGCTGGAAATAGAATATAAAATTCTTCCTTTCCAGAATCAGGGAATAGAATATAAAATTCTTCCTTCCTTGTCTGTCGGGTTCGCCTTCACCCTAAAAGAAGACCGGGAAATAGAATATAAAATTCTTCCTTTCCCGCACCAACCTTTTCTAAGAATCTATCAATCTAGGATTCATCCTAGGAAGTTTATCCCGAATCCTAAGCAGGGATAAGTCTGCGCCTAACACGCGCTGCCGGTTTAGTCTTTTTCCGTACAAAAAGACACCAGAGTTCAATTATGGGGTATTTTATCCTGAAACCTAAGTAAGGATAAGTCTGCGCATAACCTGCGCTGCCGGTTAGTTCTTAACCGTTAAAAAGAACACCCGTCCACATATTCAACATTGTGGCAGGGCGTTATTAATAACACCAAAATCCATGCTTTACACGCATGGGGAATGTCATCCTGAATCCTAAGAAAGGATATGCCGACGCCTAACACACGTCGCCGGTTTAGTCTTTTGCCGTAGAAAAAGACACCAGAATACCAGTCTGGGGTATTTTATCCCGAAACCTAAGTAGGGATAAAGTCAACACCTAACACGTGTTGCCGGGTAGCCTATTCCCGTGACAATGGCGAAGTCTATGTATTCAACATCATAGCACGAAGTCTAAAGGAGTTTATTCCCTTAGCACAACGTTACATGTGGAACGGATTTCGACAATCCGCATGCTAGCCCGATTCAAACGTTAGTCGGTAAAGGCTAACCAAATCCGTTGAAGGCTGGGGGTTAGCCAAAAATCCTAAAGTCAACACCTAACACGTGGTGCCGGGTAGCATATTCCCGTGACAATGGCGAAGTCTATGTATTCAACGTCATGGCACGAAGTCTAAAGGAGTTTATTCCCTTAGCACAACGTTACATGTGGAACGGATTTCGACAATCCGCATGCTAGCCCGATTCAAACGGTAGTCGGTAAAGGCTAACCAAATCCGTTGAAGGCTGGGGGTTAGCCAAAAATCCTAAAGTCAACACCTAACACGTGTCGCCGGGTAGCCTATTCCCGTAACAATGGCGAAGTCTATGTATTCGACATCATAGCACGAAGTCTAAGGGAGTTCATTCCCTTAGCACAAAGTTACATGCGGAACGGATTTCGACAATCCGCATGCTAGCCCGACTCAAACAGTAGTCGGTAAAGGTTAATCAAACCCGTTGAAGGCTGAGGGTTTGCCAAAAATCCTATGAGTATTATGGTCAATCATTTCAAACGGAATGAGGAATCATAATAAAGATAAAAATAAAAACCAGTTCCATTAAGAGAATCAAATGTCAAAGTTTTCAGCAAATAGGATCATACATCAAGCCCATGGCTAAGAACCTGCTGACTAAACTCAGACAGCTTCTCATCATAAGCTCGCCTAAGCTCCTCCTGCAGCTCAGCTCTGACGGACTCTTCGTTCGCGGCAAAAGTCCTCACAGCAACCTCCTCTGTCTCAGCCAGTGTCTGTTTCAAGGACTTCAGTTCATCAGATAAAGCAGCATGTGCTTGCTGATCTTGCATCTTCGCGTCCTCCTTCGCACGGAGTTCTCGTCGGAGCTGATCTATCTGAGAATCAAGCTCATCAAGTGAAGATGATCTAGTGACAAGGTCAGCCTCCACTCGATCTATTCGGCCCCGCTGCACCTGAATCTCGAGCTCGGCAACCATCCGAGTACTGCGCCATGTCTGTAAGCGAGCATCTAACTCGGTAGCAACGAATGAAGAAGCACCTGCATCCCGGAGCTCATGAAACATCTGAAGCTCACGCTCTAAGCGATCAAGGTCATCAACCATAGTCGTCGCCAGATCCGGATATCCTATGTCCCTTATTAAATTTATCTTGGAATCAAGGTAGGGTTTAAACTGGCGAAGAGAAAATCCGTCGTGGAGGAGTTTGCCAATTATAGCATTCAGGGAGGAGAAATAAGAGCGGACTTCTACGCTGATGATGATCTTCTCAGGGTCATTCCCCGATAACAACTCTTTAACGAGGACATGAAGCTGAGAAGGAAGCCCTACACAAAGAAGAGAAACTCGTCAAAAGCCTCAATAAGGAAATGAATGGCAGTGCTCAGTTAATTAAATTATACCTCCTCCCCCTCGAGTCACTGGGGTGGTGGAGATGTAACTGCATCGACTGGTGGAGTTGGTTGTACAGCCGGTTCAACAGAGTCAGCCTCAGCAAAAGCCCCTGTTAGGCACAAAACCGAAACATCATATTATAATTGCATTAGTCAAAGAATTGGCTAGTCCTATAGTTAGCTTGAGAAGAGGCACGAGTTGGTCGTACAGCCGACTCAACAGGGTCAGCCTCAGCAAAAGCCCCTGTTAGGCACAAAACAGAAACATCATATTATAATTGCATTAGTCAAAGAATTGGCTAGTCCTATAGTTAGCTTGAGAAGAGGCACGCACCTTCAAAATAACTGTTCCCGGGAGTCTGAGGGAGTACAGACTCAGGAAACATATCCTGAGGCGGCTGGCCATCGATCTGAGGAGAGTCATACATGAAGCTGAACATAGAAGTGTCCATAGGCAGGCCCTCCCCATCGAAGTCATCAATCGAAAAATCTGACATAAAAAGATATAAGTATGAAGGAAGAGGAAGGAGACTATGGCCAGTAAAGACAAGTTACCTCTTGAAGATGTACCTGGATTCATCGAACTGGGTCCTTCATTGATAGGCTCCCCAACATGGGCGGTCTCTGCAGGCTGTTCTACCTGGTGCGGTGAGTCAGGCTCGCCAGGAGATGCACAATCATCGGGACTCATCTCGCCTTCCTCACGATATCCTGCATAGGATGGGAAAGCATGAGCCTGAAATTCTAAACGATCAAGGGAATGATCTATAGAATAGATATTCCCCTCCGCCACTAACAGGATCATCGCCAGCCAGATCCATCTCAGACGCTCGCGAACCTGCATGCGACTTGTGAGCTAATCTTTTCCGCCTATCAGCACGGACAGCAATCGAAGGTCTTGCCCGGGTAAAAGGACGGAATTCGTCTTCACTGTTGGTCGCTGTCCCTGAAATATCAAATAGTGGTCAGGACTAGCAATTCGGAAAGGCAGAGAAAAAAAAAAGAAAGATAGTAACCTTGCTCCAAATCTGCCTCGTAATTTTCGGGATCTCCGCCTGAAACTTCTCCAGCAGAACTAAAGGCCCTGTGACCTTCTGCATCAAGTCGGCGGGTCTTGCCCTGAGCCCTCTGTGACCGAGCACCGTCCCGGATCGCACGAGAATCAATCTGAGAGGCTTCTTCGGCCACCAACTCTTCGATAGGCTTCACACGGACAGTCTTATTAGCTGCTAGCAACCACTTGCAGCTCAAGAAAGTGAGGTTCAACTGCCGCTCAGTACCCGGGAGACTGAACCTAGCACCAGTGCAGCCAGTCACGGTCCACAACCATGCACGAAGACCGTCCACCAGACCTCCATGAGCCCGAAGCTGCTGGCGCGGGTTCCCAACATAAAGCTGGTCATAACCGAACTGGCGGGCGAATCGGCAAGGTAGATACGGCTCTATAAAACACTGATTCCCCACCCGGAAAGTCAGGTAACCCGGCCTAATGTTCACTAGCCAATTAAAGCAGCCCATATCCAAATAAGTCCTATACTCCCTCGGCTTCTCCTCATCAATCAAACACTCGCCGTACCGGCTGGAGAACTGTGGAAAGCAAGTGGAGAATGCCCAGCACTTGTGGACTTGTAGCTGACGCCTGATATCGGGGAATCCTCGGCCCTCCCACTCGCCATTCTCAAGCAGCTGTAGAAAGGGAACAGACTGGTCTATGGCATTCGGTACCGACATCACATCGGAACGATGAAGGACGAACCAAGCCATCAAATAAATATACGGAAGCTCCACCTTAATGGTAGGAATCTGAGTCGGTTTATCATCATCTCTCCGTGTAAAAGCACCAGAAATCTGCCGAAGCCCTCGATGAATGTTAGCAACCATCACCGGAAGAAGCGAAAGTTCCTTCTTGTAGGCAAGCTGAACTGCAGGATAGAGCACTTCCAGTGGCAGAGCGTCACCAGACTGATACGGGACCACACATTTCTTCAACCAGATGGCGAGATAACCGGCAAGGAGAGTCATCGGACGAATCGGTGCGGTCGCATGATATAAGAACGATCTGAATTTAGTCCCTGCAGGAAAGCCACTCTCAGGACTGCTAATGGTATAGGATTGGGCGTTAGTCTTCTTCAGCAGCTCATTAACCTCTGAAGGAGTCAGCGGTGCCAGTTCACAAATAGATTGGCCAGAATGGCTCTCCAGATTCCTGAACAAATATGATGCGAACTGCTTCAGGCTCACATTTGCTTTGGTCCTCTTCGCTAGGGGCTTAGACTGCGCCAAAGCAATGTGATAATGACAAGTGAGGTCCCATAAGGTCTCGTAGCGGTCGGGCATGCGATCCTTCAGCTGACTCAACTCATGGTTGGAGGGAAAGTACTCCTGGTAGGCTCTATAAAACACTGATTCCCCACCCGGAAAGTCAGGTAACCCGGCCTAATGTTCACTAGCCAATTAAAGCAGCCCATATCCAAATAAGTCCTATACTCCCTCGGCTTCTCCTCATCAATCAAACACTCGCCGTACCGGCTGGGGAACTGTGGAAAGCAAGTGGAGAATGCCCAGCACTTGTGGACTTGTAGCTGACGCCTGATATCGGGGAATCCTCGGCCCTCCCACTCGCCATTCTCAAGCAGCTGTAGAAAGGGAACAGACTGGTCTATGGCATTCGGTACCGACATCACATCGGAACGATGAAGGACGAACCAAGCCATCAAATAAATATACGGAAGCTCCACCTTAATGGTAGGAATCTGAGTCGGTTTATCATCATCTCTCCGTGTAAAAGCACCAGAAATCTGCCGAAGCCCTCGATGAATGTTAGCAACCATCACCGGAAGAAGCGAAAGTTCCTTCTTGTAGGCAAGCTGAACTGCAGGATAGAGCACTTCCAGTGGCAGAGCGTCACCAGACTGATACGGGACCACACATTTCTTCAACCAGATGGCGAGATAACCGGCAAGGAGGGTCATCGGACGAATCGGCGCAGTCGCATGGAATAAAAATGATCTGAACTTGGTCCCTGCAGGAAAGCCGCTCTCAGGACTGCTATTGGTATAGGAGCGGGCGTCAGTCTTCTTCAGCAGCTCATTAACCTCTGAAGGAGTCAGCGGTGCCAGTTCACAAATAACTTCACCAGAATGGCTCTCCAGATTCCTGAACAAATATGATGCGAACTGCTTCAGGCTCACATTTGCTTTGGTCCTCTTCGCTAGGGGCTTAGTGAACTTGGTCCCTGCAGGAAAGCCGCTCTCAGGACTGCTATTGGTATAGGAGCGGGCGTCAGTCTTCTTCAGCAGCTCATTAACCTCTGAAGGAGTCAGCGGTGCCAGTTCACAAATAGCTTCACCAGAATGGCTCTCCATATTCCTGAACAAATATGATGCGAACTGATTCAGGCTCACATTTGCTTTGGTCCTCTTCGCTAGGGGCTTAGACTGCGCCAAAGCAATGTGATAATGACAAGTGAGGTCCCATAAGGTCTCGTAGCAGTCGGGCATGCGATCCTTCAGCTGACTCAACTCATGGTTGGAGGGAAAGTACTCCTGGTATAACATCTGTCCGCATGTAACTCCTTGCTCCATCGGCTCAAGACGTACTTCGTCATACGAGCCCACCAAAACCTGTCCAAAAAATGGACCCAACCATAGAATCTGTGGCGTGGTGCGGGCATCTCCCGTCCTAAGTTAGCAAGGCGATTCCTCAAGGTAGGAGCAGAGGTGAGGAACTCGTTACGAGGCAGAGTATCTAGTCCCAGTATTCCAGGACGCAGTCCAACAATGTGATCCCTGCTCGAACCAGGAACTGCCTGATGAGTAATATAGCCGCAGTGGACGCTCTCATGCTCCTCTGTCAAACGCCACGACATCTCCCGTTTCACAGCCTGGCGCCTGAGCTCAGTCAAAGAACGGTGTCGAGGAATCTTCGGCAAATACATGAAACGAGTGCTAGTCTTGTAGAGCCACTGCTCAGCTTCAATAAGTGCTGCATCGGGATCTCTGGTAGAGTCGCCAAACAAGAAGTCAGTCTTCCTGAGAGACTGAACGGAACCAGCATCCTTCACGAGAGGCGCATCTGTAATCAGTTGACGAAGGGCTTGATGTCCACCTTCCCTCACCACTTGAGCAACTTCCGGCGACGTGCCCGGACCAAACTGAGAAGTAAGCGGAATGGGCGAAAAGTCATCAGACGTCGAATAATATTCGTCACGACGTCCATTCACCGCATGCGATGAAAAGGCTCCGGAAGGATACTCCACTGGAAACAAGCAATTAAGTGTATTGGTAAGATAGAGTCATTACCTTATAAAGGGCGAGACGATTTGGCCACATTGCGCATTTATAAGATAGGGTATATCGACACAATATCCCTGCCTTATAAAGCACGATGCAGCGTCAAAACGCCCCTTTATTATGAGATATGGTTTTGACCAAGCAAAACCCATCTTTAAAGCATCGATCCTCACCAAGGAGAATCAAGGCTTTTCCCGATTGCCTCACCAAGGAGAACAAAATGGGCTAAAAGGACTAATTTGCAAATTTTCAGAAAAAGAGTGCTACTTTATAAAACTTCCGTCTTTAAAGCGTCGATCCTCACCAAGGAGAATCAAGGCTTTTCCCGGTTGCCTCACCAAGGAGAACAACGGGGGGTAAAAGGGACCAATTTGCAAATATCCAGAAAAAAGAGGACTAATTCGTAAATTTTTGAAAAGGTTAAAAAATAGCTCACCAGCATATGAGGAAAACACGCTATCAGCCGGTGCCACAGGGGAACGACCTCTCGAAACTCGCGACATAGTGACCTACAAAGAAAATCAAGAGGTCAGATCTAGAAAAAATCACATTTTTACCCCCTGGAAAGATAAGCTCGAGGCGACGAATCATAATCCTAACCCTCGCACGCAACCCCACGAGTTCATAAATTAAATTAAGCATAAAAAATGCTAAAATTATGGAGATATACCTGAGGGGAAGCTCGAAGATCCAATAAAGATTAGATCTTGAAAAGTGCTCGAACCACGCGCTCGAGGGGCCTGAGAGAAATTCCAAAAATGGAAATTTCAAGGGATTTCTCAGTCAAGGATCAAAAGGAAGGATGAATCTAAGACAAATGTCAAATTTTTAGAGAGATCGGATGCTCGGGGGAAAAGAAATTCAAAAAAGAGGATAGACGGGTGGCCGGCCCTAGGGTAAAGAAAAAGAAAAGAAAAAAAAGACCCCCTTTTATATAGGGTAGACCGGGTTTAGACCAAACCGAACCGAACCGGACCGGACCGGGTTCGAACCGGAAGCTAACTTGAAGCCGAACCGAGCATCGAAACAACTTCAAATCGAACGACGGTTCAATCCATCATTTACTCACTCCTCTCCCATATATTCGGAAGAGTCGGAGGATTTTTTGAGCCGATTTACTGCCTTTTTTTGGCTCATTTTTAAGCCGGTTCAGCTCATTTGGGCACAGAAAGCACTCCAATAAAGTATATGAGTATAAACTGTTCCCTAATTTTAGTTGAGAAGTTTCTGGAGAGTATTTTTCTAAAAATATTCTTAAGGATAACTCAACAACACTACGCCGGACAACGCGTTGCAAATAAAGACTCGACGCCAACAATCGATGTTTAGCTAAAAGATCAGGAATCAACTCCAAGTTTAAAATTCCGACAACGGTCAGACAATAAATGCAGCACCGGAACTCTTACAGATATTCGACAAAGCACCGAATAGCCTGGAAGATTGAAGGAATCAAGAACGGAGATCATTCCAAAGGTCCCGTTACACCGACTAAAGGTGGGGACGATCATATCCAAAGTATTCCAGACTCTTCTATAAAAGAACGAGACTGAAATACTTTGGAGGGGGTATCTGTAGGCATATAAAACTGCTTATAGGTCCCTTAGCACAGCTCGGCACAAACCGACGAACCAACGAGGCGACGAGATCGACGAATCGCACAGAAGCGACAATCCACCCGCGTGCAGAATCAAGTTAACGAGTTGAGGAATCAACGAGTCATCCAACCGAGAGCGGACTCAAAAAATGTTTCCATCTGAGGTTGGATTGCCTTCTTTGGGCTTTCAAAGGTCACCCGCCTCGAAACGCGCCTCTGTGGATGTGAATCTTCAGCGGGTTCCTGCACTTCGATGCGCAAAGTTGCGCGCTTGGGTGCCACGATTTTCTCCAAATGTTGAGGGTTGCGGCGACCCCCAGCATGCTGAATTGCTTGGGACTTCTTCATTGGCCCCATGATCTCCCGGAGAAGCTATTGGAATTAACGGCGACTTTGATTGATTCGCCGGAGTTTGACCTTCCTTAGAAGGCTGCACTGGTTGCTTTTTGGCCTGAGTCGCCACTTCAGACTTCGGCTTCCAGACTTGGCGGGTTGGTGGCAGCTTCTTTGTCACCTCCTTTTGCAGTCTTCTACGGGCTTCTTCAGCTTTGGCCCGTACTTGCGCCGATAACGCGCGTCGCTTGCGGATACGTTCCTCCACTGACATCGCCCGGCGTTTGCGAATGCGCTCTTCGAGTGTTGAACGGTTCCGTTTGACGCGGATCCATTCTTTCTTTGGCGGCTTGGAAGAGTCGCCATTCATTGGTGGTTGAGGTTGTTTGCCTCTTCTGTTCTTCAACTCCGCGTGGTAGCGGAATCCGTCCGTAGACTCCATCGCCTTAGCGAGTTACCGCGCAAGGCGTTGACGACGCCTCTGGCGGGCTCTCTTTGAGAGAGTCACAACGCCCTGAACAATGGAGGCGTTGGCGGGAGCTGGGCTGACCTGGTTGGAGGTCGGTGGAATTTCATTTGACGCAACTTCGGCGTCAGTTGGGTTGAGAGCTTCGTGGGCTTCCCGAGCAGCTTCAAACCAACGAGCTTTTCTCCCGGAGGAGAACTTCTTGGACTTGCGGGGGGAGGCAGATCCGGACGAGGACACGTACTCCTCGAACTTGGCTTGGTCGAACTCATACTCGACCTCCTCCACGACCGGGATCTCGATCCGCGGCTGCGACGCTCCGATCTCGACAGCGAGATCGGTGGCTCCCACTGTGGTCGCCAGATTGTTCGCGTGGAAAACTGTTTTCTTTTTCATTGAGATAATTGTCATCTTGGATTACAAAGATCCGGTCTTTTATAGATCCGGTTACAACTAAATCAAAGAAAGAAGAAAAAAAAATAAAAATTACAACTTTCCTCTTGTGAACAAATCGCAAGCTCCTGTTTTGCGGTTGCTTGCTTGTGTGGGTTCTTTGCCAACGCCGGGGTTAATCCGTGGACCACCGCGCGATCTAGATCCGGTCGGATCTACACGATTATGCGGGTATTATTCCACGAAGGGAATAATAGCCGGGAGGGATTAATCCACCAAGGGAATAATCGCTCAGATCTCGAGATCTAAGACCAAGCTTAGATCTGGAGTGTAGTCTCGTGTAGATCTCAGATCTGTTCTTTCTTCCTCTCGAGATCCTGCCTTTTCTGACGTGGATGGTCGCCGAGGATCAGATCCGAATGTGCAAGTCTTCTGGTCTTCAAAGCTCCGAGTTCACTCTTCAATCCGGCAGAGTTTCGGCTCTTGAAAGTTCGACCTCCGAAAATGAACATCTCTAGGCCTATTTATAGGCTCTCAGGACAGTGGCTGCAAAAATATGGCTACAGCCGATCCATCCACCCTGGAAGACGACGATCAAATGCCAACATGGGAAGACCCGTGGGTTCACCATCTGAATATGCAATATGGCGATAGGTTCGAGCAAAGAGAACCACCCACTGAAGATAAAATAGTCCAGATTAACATGGGTGATGAAGCTAACCCAAAGCCTATATTCATCAGCGACAGTCTTCCCCCAGATGAGAAGGAGGAATTGATTGCTCTCATCAGGGAATATATCGACGTCTTCGCATGGAATTATGAAGACATGCCAGGGCTCGACCCCAATGTCGCAATGCACCGCCTCGATATCAAGCCGGATGCCAAACCTGTCAAGCAACAGCAAAGACGGTTTCGTCCGCAGATTATGGAAGCCATTGAGGCAGAGGTTAAGAAGTTGATCGAATCAGGATTTATCCGAGAGGAACAACATCCAGACTGGTTAGCCAACATCGTTCCCGTCATGAAGAAGAATGGCAAAATCAGGATTTGCATCGACTTCAGGAACCTGAATGAAGCATGTCCGAAAGACGATTTCCCTCTCCCAATCACGGATGTCATTATCGACAATACATGTGGATTCGAGAGGATGTCCTTCATGGACGGCTTTTCGGGGTATAACCAAATCAAGATGCACCCGGATGACGAGAAGCATACAGCGTTTATGGATTTGAGAGGATGTCCTTCATGGATGGATTTTCGGGATATAACCAGATCAAGATGCATCCAGAGGATGAGAAGCATACGGCGTTTAGAACACCCCTCGGCGTCTTCTGCTATACGGTGATGCCTTTCGGTCTGAAGAATGCCGGTGCCACATACCAGCGAGCGATGACCAAGATTTTCCAAGAACATCTCAGGAAAACAGTCGAATGCTACGTTGATGATTTGGTTGTGAAAAGCCGCAACAAAGAAGATCACATCAAGGATTTGAAGACGATGTTCGATCTCATGAGGAGTCATCAATTGAAGATGAACCCCACTAAATCATTCCTTGGAATGTCCAGCGGAAAATTCCTTGGGTTCGTCGTCACCACTAAAGGTATTCATATCGATCCCGATAAGGTGAAAGCGATACATGAACTACAACCTCCTAGAAATCTAAGAGAATCTCTCTGGGAAGTGCCAACCTTTCTCTAAGCTAAACAAGAAGGGTGTGTCATTTATCTGGGATGATGCCTGCCAAAAAGCGTTCGAAGATATCAAAACATATCTGGCGAATCCTCCTGTTCTCGTTGCACCGAAATCAGGTAAACCGTTCTTGATCTACATCAAGGCGATGAACCATTCGATAAGTGCTTTGTTAGCACAAGACGATGATAATGGTCATGAACAGGCAGTTTATTATTTAATTCGGACTTTGGTGGGCGCTGAGTCTCGATATCCGATAATTGAGAAAGAATGTCTCGCGTTGGTGTTTGCGGTACAAAAGATGCGGCATTACTTAGTGGGACAGACGATCTACGTTATCTCCAACGTTAATCCAGTACGGGTGTTTATGACGCAACCGGCCTCTATGAATTGGCGATTAGCGAAATGGGCCCTTCTCTTATCCCAGTATGATTTGCACTTCAAACAGCAAAAGTCAGTCAAAGGACAGGCGATTTATGATCTTTTGGCGGTGAACCCGACCGCAGATGCGGCAGAAGTATATGATGACTTGCCGGATGAAACCCACGAGGTTAACATTACATCGCACCAGCAAGTATGGCAATTATATTTTGATGGTGCTTCAAGGGCAGTTAATAGGGTAATAACCCCGGGATGTCCCACCGTCTCCTCTGGAGTTGGAGTCGTCTTAATCTCCCCGGGAAAGCATGTAATGCCCCGAGCTTATTCATTGACTGATCCGTGTTCCAATAACGTGGCCGAGTACAATGCACTTCTCATTGGACTCAGTTTCGCCAAGGAGCTGGGGGTCGAATATCTCGAAGCTTTTGGGGATTCTCAATTGATAGTCAACCAGGTCCGTGGAAAGTATGAAGTCAGGAACCAAGACCCGATCCCGTACCACCAGGAAGCCATCAAAATGGCAGAATCTTTCGAAGAATTCTTCATTGAATATATCCCTCGTCTCCAGAACGCTTATGCAGATGCACTGGCGGCACTAGCGGTATCACTGGCACAGCCTCCCGAAACTGAGCTGTTAGTCACAGTACGGACGCATCAACTCTGCGTACCCATATACAGTACGGAGATTGAAGAAGAAGAGGATAGAAACGTGAACGCCAAAGAGGTGAATTCAACTCAAATTGGGTCTGAGTCCCGAGATTGGCGTTTTCCCATCATTGACTACGTCCAGTATGGTATTCTACCAGAAGATGTAAAAGAAAGGGAATCAATTCGCCGAAGAGCGCCAAGATTATTTTATAATGCCGAGACCCATATGTTATACCGTAGGGGATAGATGGTTTATTACTCCGATGCCTTTCGAACAAAGAAGCTGAGGAAGTTCTTAAGGAAGCGCATGAAGGAGAATGTGGTGCGCATCAGCCTGGTCCCAAACTGTATGATCGCATCAGGAGGATGGGATATTTCTGGCCAACGATGGTTCGTGACGCAATCGAATACGCACGAGAATGCCACGCTTGCCAGATACATGCAAATTATATGCATCAACCGCCAGAGCAGTTGCACACATCAACCATGTCATGGCCGTTCGAAGTATGGGGCATGGACATTATTGGTCCTATTTTTCCCCCCTCAATCAAAGGCGATCGATTCATTCTGGCGATCACGGATTACTTCTCAAAGTGGGCTGAAGCAATTCCACTTAAAGAGGTAAAGACGAACAACGTCATCAACTTCATCAAGCATCATGTCATTTACAGACACGGCGTGCCAAGAAGGATCATTCATGACAACGGTCCGCAATTTATAAGCAACGCCTTCATCAGATTTTGTGACAAGTTCAAAATTGAAGACGTTTCATCAACACCTTATTATCCCGCCGCGAATGGATTAGCGGAGGCGTTTAACAAGACGATCATCAAGATCTTGTCAAAGCTCGTGAAGACCAATAAACGAGACTGGGACGATAAACTCGGTGAAGCACTCTGGGCTTATCGCACCACCATACGCACGCCTACGGGAGCTACCCCGTATTCGCTGGTATACGGATGTGAAGCTGTGCTACCGCTGGAAATTCAGATTCCGTCCCTTCGGATCGCCCTCGCAACGGAGATGACGACGGAGGAACAACATCAGAAGCGTCTCGAAGAGCTCGAGAGGCTGGATGAAAAGCGTTTGGAGGCTCAACAACACATCGAGTTTTACCAAGCCAGGATGTCAAGGGCTTTTAACAAAAGAGTCCGACAGAGAAGCTTCAAGGAAGGAGATCTGGTCCTCGCTGCTCGCCGACCAATAATTCTCACCTCCAAGAAGAAAGGTAAATTCGAACCCAAATGGGAAGGACCGTTTGTAATAGACACAGTCTATTCAAACGGCGCATATCGCCTGATTACTCAAGAGGGCGCCAGGCAATTAATGCCAATAAATGGGAAGTTCCTGAAAAAGTACTATCCCTAGTACATTCAGGATAACTCGTTTACCGGGAAGTTCCTTGAAGAATATTACACTTAATATTCTAGAGGATAACCCAAAATCATTGTCACCACCAAAATCCCTCACTGATCAGTTTCAATTGACAGTGAGTCCACCAAAAGTATCCATCTGGCCCTCTTGACTCTTTCCATAGACAAGAGGTCCATTTTCATTTCGGAGTCCCCTTTCGATAAACGAAAGAACTCCCTTCTCTTTCTCTTTGGTCAAGCCTTCCCATGGTTATAGCCAAAGTTGAAATTCCACTTCGATAAACGAAGAACCCATTTTCAGTTTAGATAACCCATCCTATAAAAGGCAAGTTTATCTAAATTTTCCAGACTCTCGGAGTGGACACCCCACTTCTAGTTTCTTCTTCGCTGGAAATAGAATATAAAATTCTTCCTTTCCAGAATCAGGGAATAGAATATAAAATTCTTCCTTCCTTGTTTTCTGGGTTTGCCTTCACCCTAAAAGAAGACCGGGAAATAGAATATAAAATTCTTCCTTTCCAGAATCAGGGAATAGAATATAAAATTCTTCCTTCCTTGTTTTCCGGGTTTGCCTTCACCCTAAAAGAAGACCGGGAAATAGAATATAAAATTCTTCCTTTCCCGCACTAATCATTTCCAAAATTTGTCAATCTAGGATTCATCCTAGGAAGTTTATCCCGAATCCTAAGCAGGGATAAGTCTGCGCCTAACACGCGCTGCCGGTTTAGTCTTTTTCCGTACAAAAAGACACCAGATTTCGATTCTGGGGTATTCTGTCCTGAAACCTAAGTAAGGATAAGTCTGCGCATAACCTGCGCTGCTAGTTAGTTCTTAACCGCTAAAAAGAGCACCCGTCCACATATTCAACATTGTGGCAGGTTTGTTATTAATAACACCAAAATCCATGCTTTACACGCATGGGGAATGTCATCCTGAATCCTAAGAAAGGATATGCCGACGCCTAACACGCGTCGCTGGTTTAGTCTTTCTCCGAAGAAAAAGACACAAAAGTTCGATTCTGGGGTATTTTATCCCGAAGCCTAAGTAGGGATAAAGTCAACACTTAACACGTGGTGCCGGGTAGCCTATTCCCGTGACAATGGCGAAGTCTATGTATTCAACGTCATAGCACGAAGTCTAAAGGAGTTTATTCCCTTAGCACAATGTTACATGTGGAACGGATTTCGACAATCCGCATGATAGCCCGATTCAAACGGTAGTCGGTAAAGGCTAACCAAATCCGTTGAAGGCTGGGGGTTAGCCAAAAACCTAAGAGCGTTAACTCTCTTAGCACAACGTTACATACGGAACGGATTTCGACAATCCGCATGCTAGCCCAGTTCAAACGGTAGTCGGTAAAGGCTAATCAAACCCGTTGAAGGCTGGGGGTTAGCCAAAAATCCTAAAGTCGACACCTAACACGTGCCGCCGGGTAGCCTATTCCCGTAACAATGGCAAAGTCTATGTATTCGATATCATAGCACGAAGTCTAAGGGAGTTCATTCCCTTAGCACAACGTTACATGCGGAACGGATTTCGACAATTCGCATGCTAGCCCGACTCAAACGGTAGTCGGTAAAGGTTAATCAAACCCGTAAGCCCATGGCTAAGAACCTGCTGACTAAACTCAGACAGCTTCTCATCATAAGCTCGCCTAAGCTCCTCCTGTAACTCAGCTCTGACGGACTCTTCGTTCGCGGCTAAAGTCCTCACAGCAACCTCCTCTGTCTCAGCCAGTGTCTGTTTCAAGGACTTCAGCTCATCAGATAAAGCAGCATGTGCTTGCTGATCTTGCATCTTCGCGTCCTCCTTCTCACGGAGTTCTCGACGGAGCTGATCTATCTGAGAATCAAGCTCATCAAGTGAAGATGATCTAGTGGCAAGGTCAGCCTCAACTCGATCTATTCGGCCCCGCTGCACCTGAATCTCGAGCTCGGCAACCATCCGAGTACTGCGCCATGTCTGTAAGCGAGCATCTAACTCGGTAGCAACGAACGAAGAAGCACCTGCATCCCGGAGCTCATGAAACATCTGAAGCTCACGCTCTAAGCGATCAAGGTTATCAACCATAGCCGTCGCCAGATCCGGATATCCTATGTCCCTTATTAAATTTATCTTGGAATCAAGGTAGGGTTTAAACTGGCGAAGAGAAAATCCGTCGTGGAGGAGTTTGCCAATTATAGCATTCAGGGAGGAGAAATAAGAGCGGACTTCTACACTGATAATGATCCTCTCAGGGTCATTGCCCGATAACAACTCTTTAACGAGGACATGAAGCTGAGAAGGAAGCCCTACACAAAGAAGAGAAACTAATCAAAAGCCTCAATAAGGAAATGAATGGCATTGCTCAGTTAATTAAACTATACCTCCTCCCCCTCGAGTCACTGGGGGTGGTGGAGATGTAACCACATCGACTGGTGGAGTTGGTTGTACAGCTGGCTCAACAGAGTCAGCCTCAGCAAAAGCCCCTGTTAGGCACAAAACAGAAACATCATATTTATAATTGCATTAGTCAAAGAATTGGCTAGTCCTATAGTTAGCTTGAGAAGAGGCACGCACCTTCAAAATAACCGTTTCCGGGAGTCTGAGGGAGTACAGACTCAGGAAACATATCCTGAGGCGGCTGGCCATCGATCTGAGGAGAATCATACATGAAGTTGAACATAGAGGTGTCCATAGGCAGGCCCTCCCCATCGAAGTCATCAATCGAAAAATCTGACATAAAAAGATATAAGTATGAAGGAAGAGGAAGGAAACTATGGCCAATAAAGACAAGTTACCTCTTGAAGATGTACCTGGATTCATCGAACTGGGTCCTTCATTGACAGGCTCCCCAACATAGGCGGTCTCTGCAGGCTGTTCTACCTGGTGTGGTGAGTCAGGCTCGCCATGAGATGCACAATCATCGGGACTCATCTCGCCTTCCTAATGATATCCTGCATAAGATGGGAAAGCATGAGCCTGAAATTCTAAACGATCAAGGGAATGATCTATAGAATAGATGTTACCTCCGCCACTAACAGGATCATCGCCAGCCAGATCCATCTCAGACTCTCGCGAACCTGCATGCGACTTGTGAGCTAATCTTTTCCGCCTATCAGCACGGACAGCAATCGAAGGTCTGGCCCGGGTAAAAGGACGGAATTCGTCTTCACTGTTGGTCGCTGTCCCTGAAATATCAAATAGTGGTCAGGACTAGCAATTCGGAAATGCAGAGAAAAAGAAAGATAGGTGACTAACCTTGCTCCAAATCTGCCTCGTAATTTTCGGGATCTCCGCCTGAAGCCTCTCCAGCAGAACTAAAGGCCCTGTGACCTTCTGCATCAAGTCGGCGGGTCTTGCCCTGAGCCCTCTGTGATCGAGCACCGTCCTGGATAACACGAGAATCAAGCTGAGAGGCTTCTTTTCTTCGGCCACCAATTCTTCGATAGGCTTCACACGGACAGTCTTATTAGCTGCTAGCAACCACTTGCAGCTCAAGAAAGTGAGGTTCAACTGCCGCTCAGTACCTGGGAGACTGAACCTAGCACCAGTGCAGCCAGTCACGGTCCACAACCATGCACGAAGACCGTCCACCAGACCTCCATGAGCCCGAAGCTGCTGGCGCGGGTTCCCAACATAAAGCTGGTCATAACCGAACTGGCGGGCGAATCGGCAAGGTAGATACGGCTCTATGAAGCACTGATTCCCCACCCGGAAAGTCAGGTAACCCGGCCTAATGTTCACTAGCCAATTAAAGCAGCCCATATCCAGATAAGTCCTATACTCCCTCGGCTTCTCCTCATCAATCAAACACTCGCCGTACCGGCTGGAGAACTGTGGGAAGCAAGTGGAGAATGCCCAGCACTTGTGGACTTGTAGCTGACGCCTGATATCGGGGAATCCTCGGCCCTCCCACTCACCATTCTCAAGCAGCTGTAGAAAGGGGACAGACTGGTCTATGGCATTCGGTACCGACATCACATCGGAACGATGAAGGACGAACCAAGCCATCAAATAAATATACGGAAGCTCCACCTTAATGGTAGGAATCTGAGTCGGTTTATCATCATCTCTCCGTGTAAAAGCACCAGAAATCTGCCGAAGCCCTCGATGAATGTTAGCAACCATCACCGGAAGAAGCGAAAGTTCCTTCTTGTAGGCAAGCTGAACTGCAGGATAGAGCACTTCCAGTGGCAGAGCGTCACCAGACTGATACGGGACCACACATTTCTTCAACCAGATGGCGAGATAACCGGCAAGGAGAGTCATCGGACGAATCGGTGCGGTCGCATGATATAAGAACGATCTGAATTTAGTCCCTGCAGGAAAGCCACTCTCAGGACTGCTAATGGTATAGGATTGGGCGTTAGTCTTCTTCAGCAGCTCATTAACCTCTGAAGGAGTCAGCGGTGCCAGTTCACAAATAGATTGGCCAGAATGGCTCTCCAGATTCCTGAACAAATATGATGCGAACTGCTTCAGGCTCACATTTGCTTTGGTCCTCTTCGCTAGGGGCTTAGACTGCGCCAAAGCAATGTGATAATGACAAGTGAGGTCCCATAAGGTCTCGTAGCGGTCGGGCATGCGATCCTTCAGCTGACTCAACTCATGGTTGGAGGGAAAGTACTCCTGGTATAACATCTGTCCCATGGGCAAACCAGAAATCTTGTGCATCTCATGTAGAGCCAAGCCCAACTCTCCGTGCCTGGTCAGAAAAGTGTTGGAATCTGGATTATAAAGCTCGCATAGGGCAAAGAAATGCTTCGCGCTTGTAGGCAAACCATGCATGGTGGCCCGAATGGCTGCATAAAGGCCGCAAGCATGTAACTCCTCGCTCCATCGGCTCAAGACGTACTTCGTCATACGAGCCCACCAAAACCTGTCCAAAGAATGGACCCAACCATAGAATCTGTGGCGCGGTGCAGGCATCTCCCGTCCTAAGATAGCGAGGCGATTCCTCAAAGTAGAAGCAGTGGTGAGGAACTCATTGCGAGGCGGAGTATCTAGCCCCAGTACTCCAGGACGCAGTCCAACAATGTGATCCCTGCTCGAACCAGGAACTGCCTGATGAGTAATATAGCCGCAGTGGACGCTCTCATGCTCCTCTGTCAAACGCCACGACATCTCCCGTTTCACAGCCTGGCGCCTGAGCTCAGTCAAAGAACGGTGTCGAGGAATCTTCGGCAAATACATGAAACGACTGCCAGTCTTGTAAAGCCACTGCTCAGCTTCAATAAGTGCTGCATCGGGATCTCTGGTAGAGTCGCCAAACAAGAAGTCAGTCTTCCTGAGAGACTGAACGGAACCGGCATCCTTCACGAGAGGCGCATCTGTAATCAGCTGGCGAAGGGCTTAAAGTCATCAGATGTTGAATAATACTCATCACGACGTCCATTCACCGCATGCGATGAAAAAGCTCCGGAAG
Source organism: Asparagus officinalis (assembly GCF_001876935.1). Lineage (NCBI taxonomy): Eukaryota > Viridiplantae > Streptophyta > Magnoliopsida > Asparagales > Asparagaceae > Asparagus > Asparagus officinalis. The sequence goes on along the minus strand of NW_017973155.1, from coordinate 12,736 downwards.
GATATTCCACTGAAAACAAGCAGTTAAGTGTTTGTTAATTTCAGATATAAAAGGAAATTGAACTCATCTTACAAATTGGTAAGATAGAGTCATTACCTTATAAAGGGCGAGACGATTTGGCCACATTGCGCATTTATAAGATAGGTTATATCGACAATATATCCCTGCCTTATAAATCACGATGCAGCGTCAAAACGCCCCCTTTATTATGAGATATGGTTTTGACCAAGCATAACCCATCTTTAAAGCGTCGATCCTCACCAAGGAGAATCAAGGCTTTTCCCGGTTGCCTCACCAAGGAGAGCAAAATGGGGTAAAAGGACTAATTTGCAAATTCTCAGAAGAAGAGGGTTAATTTGCAAAATTTCCATAAAGCGTCGATCCTCACCAAGGAGAACCAAGGCCTTTCCCGGTTGCCTCACCAAGGAGAACAACGGGGGGTAAAAAGGACCAATTTGCAAATATCCAGAAAAAAGAGGACTAATTTGTAAATTTTCGAAAAGGTCAAAAATATCTCACCAGCATATGAGGGAAGCACGCCATTAGCCGATGCAGCAGGAGAACGACCTCTCGAGACTCGCGACATAGTGACCTACAAAGAAAATCAAGAGGTAAGATCTAGAAAAAATCACATTTTTACCCCCTTAAAGATAAGCTCGAGGCGACGAATCATAATCCTAACCCTCGCACGCAACCCCACGAGTTCATAAATTAAATTAAGCATAAAAAATGCTAAAATTATAGAGATATACCTGAGGGGAAGCTCGAAGATCCAATAAAGATTAGATCTTGAAAAGTTCTCGAACCACGCGCTCGAGGGGCCTGAGAGAAATTCCAAAAATGGAAGTTTCAAGGGATTTCTCAGTCAAGGGTCAAAAGGAAGGATGAATCTAAGACGAATATCGAGTTTTGAGGGAGAACGGAGGCTCGAGGGAAAAGAAATTAAAAAAAAAAGGATATAGGGGTGGCCGGCCCTAGGGTAAAGAAAAAGAAAAGAAAAAAGACCCCCTTTTATATAGGGTGGACCAGGTTTAGACCAAACCGAACCGGACCGGACCGGGTTCGAACCGAAAGCTAAATTGAAGCCGAACCGAGCATCGAAATGACTTCAAATCGAGCGACGGTTCAGTCCATCATTCACTCACTCCTCTCCCATTTGTTCGGAAGAGTCGGAGGATTTTTTGAGCCGATTTACTGCCTTTTTTGGCTCATTTTAAGCCGGTTCAGCTCATTTGGGCACAGAAAGAACTCCAATAAGGTATATGAGTATAAACTGTTCCCTAATTTTAGTTGATAAGTTTCTGGAGAGTATTTTTCTAAAAATATTCTTAAGGATAACTCAACAACACTACGCCGGACAACGCGTTGCAAATAAAGACTCGACGCCAACAATCGATGTTTAGCTAAAAGATCAGGAATCAACTCCAAGTTTAAAATTCCGACAACGGTCAGACAATAAATGCAGCACCGGAACTCTTACAGATATTCGACAAAGCACCGAATAGCCTGGAAGATTGAAGGAATCAAGAACGGAGATCATTCCAAGGTCCCGTTACACCGACTGAAGGTGGGGACAATCATATCCAAAGTATTCCAGACTCTTCTATAAAAGAACGAGACTGAAATACTTTGGAGGGGGTATCTGTAGGCATATAAAATTGCTTATAGATCCCTTAGCACAACTCGGCACAAACCGACGAACCAACGAGGCGACGAGATCGACAAATCGCACGCGAACAACGGAATGAATCCACCCGCGTGCAGAATCAAGCTAACGAGTTGAGGAATCAACGAGTCATCCAACCGAGAGCGGAGTCGGACGAATCACGATCGAATCAAGATCAGTTTCGGACTCGAACTCTGAAGCAAATTTACTGCCAAATCAGGAATCGGACTTACTGCCAAATCAGATCAACAAATCAGAGTCTCGATCAACCGAATCACGGACGAAACCAGAAAACGGACACAACAGAAAACGATGGAAAGCAGCAAACCCGGAGGGGCTCGGCCAAACCGAGCCGCCTCAAGGTGGCTCGGCCAAAACCGAGCCACCCTGAGGTGGCGTCGCCCAGTGCCGGCCACCCAGAGGTGGCCGACGTTTCTTTGTTTGCGGGCACTGTCCTGAGAGCCTATAAATAGGCCTAGAGATGTTCATTTTAGGAGGTCGAACTTTCAAGAGCCGAAACTCTGCCGGATTGAAGAGCAAACTCAGAGTTTTGAAGACTTGAAGACCTGGACGTACAGATCTGATCCTCGGCGGCCATCCACGTCAGAAAAGGTAGGATCTCGAGAGGAAGAAAGAACAGATCTGAGATCTACACGAGGTCACACTCCAGATCTAAGCTTGGTCTTAGATCTCGAGATTCGAGCGATTATTTCCTTAGTGATCTAATCCCTCGCGGCTATTATTCCCTTCGTGGAATAATACCCGTATAATCGTGTAGATCCGACGGGATCTAGATCGCGCGGTGGTCCACGGCAAACAACCCCGGTCAGCTGGCGAAGGGCTCGATGTCCACCTTCCTTCACCACTTGGGCAACTTCCAGCGACGTGCCCGGACCAAACTGAGAAGTAAGCGGAATGGGCGAAAAGTCATCAGACGTCGAATAATATTCGTCACGACGTCCATTCACCGCATGCGATGAAAAAGCTCCGGAAGGATATTCCACTGAAAACAAGCAGTTAAGTGTTTGTTAATTTCAGATATAAAAGGAAATTGAACTCATCTTACAAATTGGTAAGATAGAGTCATTACCTTATAAAGGGCGAGACGATTTGGCCACATTGCGCATTTATAAGATAGGGTATATCGACAATATATCCCTGCCTTATAAAGCGCTAATACCTTTGGCCGTGCATTCTTTAACTTAAAGGGGAAATTCCCGACTAAGGACTTTAGGACTCCTGGTTGGTCCTGTTGGAGTCCTACCCAGTGGTGGCCTCATGTCACCGAGTGCATCTTGCAGGAGAATCAAGAGGACCTGCAGAGATTTGGACTTTACGCACCCGTTAGGGCAACACAACTGGGTTTAAGAACTAACTCTCATCAATTCTTCAGTGTGTTGGAGTTATATAATCTTAACACTCGTACCTTCTTCACTCCAAATGGTGAATTAGGGATCCCTCTCCACGAGATGGTTGAAGTCTCTGGGTTACTATACGAAAGACATCCTTATGAGGAATATGTCTCAGGATATAAGAAGTTAACCGATTTAGGAAATGAATACCCTCAAGTGGTTAAAACCTATTGGGAAGTAATGTGCCACTACTTCATTTGTCTGAATGTAGAAGGATGGGCTGATAAGAAAGGTGAGAAGCTCCATAGTCACAACATTTGGGCGCATTATCTCTTTCTAGGTTTGAATCACAAGAACCATCCTATAGTACCATTGGGCCCTTGAGGCGGGTGAACTATCTCGACGTATACTTGCCAACCTACCCATGTCCTATGTGACCTCCTCGATGAGCATGGTTACCCAGTAGGAACAACATTTGATAGTTACTTTTACCAATGTGGAGAGCCGATTTCTTCTAAGGCCTTATTGGTAGGGTATCTCATGTTACAGCTCAGGCATGTCGTTGTTCCCTCCAGCAGCTTCGATGCATTACTGATAGATGTAATATTTATGGTTGTTTGTTTAGCACACGATCATCAATATACTCTTATGCCTTAAGGCGGTCCCCGAAAGAGTTTCAGTTTTTGAAAGACTCAGTGCGGAGACGCCAAAACCAAGGCCTAGGCGCTTCCAACGAAGAAGAAGGGTGATTGAAGACGGAGAATTTCCGAGGGTCACCACCAATATGACCAGCAAAGGGACATCGGCACGGGATGATTTCGAGTCGATTCTGAAAGCCTCCCGGCCTAGAACCCGTCTGCAGTCCGGAACCATCGAGCGAGCAACCTATGGTAGGGTTCGGACAAGACGCCCTTCAGAAGATGAAGAATCTGATGCCGGCTCCGCGGTTGCATCAGATAATACGGTATCCAGCGAGGGACAACCCCGCGAGGCACTTATGATAAGTGCGGAGCAGATGGCCAAGATGCTTGAAGACGCTTTGGCTAAGCAGAAAGAAAGTTTCAAGTTTGAGATGGAGATGGCCATGCAGCAGATGAGAGAAATGCATGACCAACAAATCCAAGCATTGGCGAACCAACAAGGCGAGCAGAATCGTCGTAACCCGGTTAATCTGGAAGATGAGGATACAAATGCTCAGAATACCAATGATCATCCTGTCAATGCAGGGGGTGGTAATGAGAATGCCAATGAAGACACAGGCGAAAGTCTGAAGATCAAGAACCTCGAGAGCAAAATCAACACACTAATTTCCGCTCAAGAGACGAAGAAAACAGGCATTCCTTGCCCATACCCAAGAGAATGGGAATCGATCCCATATCCGGCGAAGTTTAATCTAATTAACTTCACGCCGTTTAATGGGATGGGTTCACCTACCCAGCATTTGATTTACTTCAAATCGCATTTGGGGGTGATCTCTGGTAATGAGCCTCTGATGGTGCGGTCATTCGTCGGCACTCTTCGCGGAGCCGCCTTCGATTGGTATCGCCGCCTCAAGCCAGGCAGCGTAAACAGCTGGGATGACATGGAGACCAAGTTCCTGGCCAACTTCTTCGACGACGACACCGAGATATCTATCGGATCGTTGCTCGATGAGAAGCAGAAGGACGGGGAGTTAGTCGACACCTTCGTCAAAAGGTTCCGGAACAAGGCGATGAATTGCCGGGACCCGATCACCGAGGAATTCATCCTCCAGACTTGCCACAACAACCTCACACTGGACGTGTTGGAAGCAATGGGGACAGCACAGTCCAAAACATGGAAGGATTTGAAGATAGGAGGAGAGCAAGCCGAGCGATTCCTCAGAAAGAAGAAGGCGGAGAGAGGCCAACAGGCGAATAATGCTCCGCAACAGAATTTCGTCCCACGGGGGAAATGTAAGGCACATGCTAATGCAGTTGATGCTAATCAAACTTTTCAATTGCAACCTCAGCAACAGCAGCCACAGCAACAAGCCCCACAACAATCTCGAGGGCAATGGCAACAACGGCCTCAGAAGCAGAAATCTGCGGAGCCGAGGTTTCCTAAAGTGTACTCCTTCAAGGATGACGAAGTTCCCGGCATCTTCAAATACCTGTTGGAGAACAACAAAATCTAGCTGCCGGCGATCGTGGATCAAGAAGGGGCGAACAAAGTGACGGACCCGAAGTATTGCGCATATCACAGAGCGGTCCATCACCCAACCAAGTCATGCTACCACCTCAAGGACAAGATCCAGGCGTTAATCGACGTAGGGGTCATAACCCCGAAACCAGCCAAGAATGTGGGGGCAAACGCAGTGTCAATCAGTTTTGGATCGGTGCCTACAACTTGGTTCGAGCCAAAACACGTCACCAAGGTGGGAATGAAGACGGTGAATGATGACCCACATGGACAGCGCCAAAAAGGGCTGGTGCCACATACAGCCCCAAACGGCGAAATCCTCTGGGTTCATCCCGATCTGATTGAAGATGAACAATGGGCTGGATCGTCATCCAAGAAGAAGTCCAAAGGAAAGGCTTGCTGCGGAGTCTCTGCCATCCCAGGGGAAGATGACGAAAGAATCCCCACTTTCCCGCTCTCTGAAGAAGAACAAGAAGCTTTTGCGACACGGAGCGGAAATGAGTATCACTACAATTATCCGCCACCTAGTGAGCAGGGGGTGAACAAACGGGGACCAGCCAAAACTCTCACAGAGATGGGGGTGATTACAAGTCCCACACCGGGTAAAGAAGCTCGACAACAGCCGGTGGATAAACATAAGGAGAAGAATCCCCAGGAGATTCAAAATCCGAAGCAATCTCGTTTCAGTCGTTCGATTGGAAAAGATAAACCGGAGAGTTCGAAAACTCCACGCGCCTTTGACATCATGGCTCAACTAGCCAATATTCCAGCACGGATAACGCTATATGAATTGTTGCGGCTGGCTAAAGAAACTCGAGAGGCATTGCAAGAGGCCTTGGCCGATTCAGAAGCATTCCTCACTCGGATCAAACCGGCGCCTGAGGAAATAGAACTGTTAGCTCAACAGTGTAATGTGGCAGCTAAGAACATTCCCTGCATCACCTTCACCAAAGAAGACATGCAGATGAAACATTCCCTGCATCACCTCCCACTGTGGTCGCCAAGATTGTTCGCGTGGAAAACTGCTTTCTTATTCATTGAGATAATTGTCATCTTGGGTTACAAAAGATCCGGTCTTTTTTAGATCCGGTTACAACTAAATCAAAAAAAAATAAGAAAAATTACAACTTTCCTTTTCAGAACAAATCGCGAGCTCCTGTTTTGCGGTCGCTCGCTTGTGTGGGTTCTTTGCCTGCGCCGGGGTTGTTTGCCGTGGACCACCGCGCGATCTAGATCCGGTCGGATCTACACGATTATACGAGTATTATTCCACGAAGGGAATAATAGCCGGGAGGGATTAGATCACTAAGGAAATAATCGCTCGGATCTCGAGATCTAAGACCAAGCTTAGATCTGGAGTGTGACCTCGTGTAGATCTCAGATCTGTTCTTTCTTCCTCTCGAGATCCTGCCTTTTCTGACGTGGATGGTCGCCGAGGATCAGATCTGTACGTCCAGTTCTTCAAGTCTTCAAAACTCTGAGTTTTCTCTTCAATCCGGCAGAGTTTCGGCTCTTGAAAGTTCGACCTCCTAAAATGAACATCTCTAGGCCTATTTATAGGCTCTCAGGACAGTGCCCGCAAACAGAGAAACGTCGGCCACCTCTGGGCACTGTCGGCCACCTCTGGGTGGCCGGCACTGTACCGAGCCACCTCAGGGTGGCTCGGCTTTGGCCGAGCCACCTTGAGGCGGCTCGGTTTGGCCGAGCCCCTCCGGGTTTGCTGCTTTCCATCGTTTTGTGTTGTGTCCGTTTTCTGGTTTCGTCCGTGATTTGGTTGATCGAGACTCTGATTTGTTGATCTGATTTGGCAGTAAGTCTGATTCCTGATTTGGCAGTAAATTTGCTTCTGAGTTCGAGTCCGAAACTGATCTTGATTCGATCGTGATTCGTTCGACTCCGCTCTCGGTTGGATGACTCGTTGATTCCTCAACTCGTTAGCTTGATTCTGCACGCGGGTGGATTCATTCCGTTGTTCGCGTGCGATTTGTCGATCTTGTCGCCTCGTTGGTTCGTCGGTTTGTGCCGAGCTGTGCTAAGGGATCTATAAGCAATTTTATATGCCTACAGATACCCCCTCCAAAGTATTTCAGTCTCGTTCTTTTATAGAAGAGTCTGGAATACTTTGGATATGATTGTCCCCACCTTCAGTCGGTGTAACGGGACCTTGGAATGATCTCCGTTCTTGATTCCTTCAATCTTCCAGGCTATTCGGTGCTTTGTCGAATATCTGTAAGAGTTCCGGTGCTGCATTTATTGTCTGACCGTTGTCGGAATTTTAAACTTGGAGTTGATTCCTGATCTTTTAGCTAAACATCGATTGTTGGCGTCGAGTCTTTATTTGCAACGCGTTGTCCGGCGTAGTGTTGTTGAGTTATCCTTAAGAATATTTTTTAGAAAAATACTCTCCAGAAACTTCTCAACTAAAATTAGGGAACAGTTTATACTCATATACTTTATTGGAGTTCTTTCTGTGCCCAAATGAGCTGAACCGGCTTAAAAATGGGCCAAAAAGGCAGTAAATCGGCTCAAAAAATCCTCCGACTCTTCCGAATATATGGGAGAGGAGTGAGTAAATGATGGATTGAACCGTCGTTCGATTTGAAGTTATTTCGATGCTCGGTTCGGCTTCAAGTTAGCTTCCGGTTCGAACCCAGTCCGGTCCGGTTCAGTTCGATTGGTCCGGTCCGGTTCGGTTCGGTTTGGTTCAACCCGGTTCACCCTATAAAAAGGGGTCTTTTTCTTTTTCTTTTCCTCCACCTAGGGCCGGCCCCCCCTCTTGTCTATTTTTTGCTTTTCTCTTCCCTCAAGCATCCGATCTCTCTAAAAATTTGATATTTGTCTTAGATCTAACCTTCCTTCGGATCCTTGACTGAGAAATCCCTTAAAACTTCCATTTTTTGAATTTCTCTCAGGCCCCTCGAGCGCGTGGTTCGAGCACTTTTCAAGATCTAATCTTTATTGGATCTTCGAGCTTCCCCTCAGGTATATCTCCATAATTTTAGCATTTTTTTTATGCTTAATTTAATTTATGAACTCGTGGGGTTGCGTGCGAGGGTTAGGATTATGATTCGTCGCCTCGAGCTTATCTTTCAGGGGGTAAAAATGTGATTTTTTCTAGATCTGACCTCTTGATTTTCTTTGTAGGTCACTATGTCGCGAGTTTCGAGAGGTCGTTCCCCTGTGGCACCGGCTGATGGCGTGTTTTCCTCATATGCTGGTGAGCTATTTTTTAACCTTTTCAAAAATTTACGAATTAGTCCTCTTTTTTCTGGATATTTGCAAATTGGTCCATTTTACCCCCCGTTGTTCTCCTTGGTGAGGCAACCGGGAAAGGCCTTGGTTCTCCTTGGTGAGGATCGACGCTTTATGGAAATTTTGCAAATTAACCCTCTTCTTCTGAGAATTTGCAAATTAGTCCTTTTACCCCATTTTGCTCTCCTTGGTGAGGCGATCGGGAAAAGCCTTGATTCTCCTTGGTGAGGATCGACGCTTTAAAGATGGGTTTTGCTTGGTCAAAACCACATCTCATAATAAAGGGGGCGTTTTGACGCTGCATTGTGCTTTATAAGGCAGGGATATATTGTCGATATACCCTATCTTATAAATGCGCAATGTGGCCAAATCGTCTCGCCCTTTATAAGGCAATGACTCTATCTTACCAATTTGTAAGATGAATTCAATTTCCTTTTATATCTGAAATTAACAAACACTTAACTGCTTGTTTTCAGTGGAATATCCTTCCGGAGCTTTTTCATCGCATGCGGTGAATGGACGTCGTGATGAGTATTATTCCACATCTGATGACTTTTCGCCCATTCCGTTCACCTCCCAGTTTGCTCCGGGCACGTCGTTGGAAGTTGTCCAAGTGGTGAGGGAAGGTGGCCATCAAGCTCTTCGCCAGCTGATCACAGATGCGCCTCTCGTGCAGGATGCCAGTTCCGTTCAGTCTCTTAGGAAGACTGACTTCTTGTTTGGAGACTCTACCAGGGATCCCGATGCAGTATTTATTGAGGCTGAGCAGTGGCTTTACCAGACTGGCAGTCGTTATATGTATTTGCCGAAGATTCCTCGACACCGTTCTTTGACTGAGCTCAGGCGCCAAGCTGTGAAGCGGGAGATGTCGTGGAGTTTGACAAAGGAACATGAGAGCGTTCACTGCGGCTATATTACTCATCAGGCAGTTCCTGGTTCGAGTCGAGATCACATTGTTGGACTACATCCTGGAGTACTGGGGCTAGATACTCCGCCTCGCAATGAGTTCCTCACCACTGCTTCTACTTTGAGGAATCGCCTCGCTATCTTAGGACGGGAGATGCCTGCACCGCGCCACAGATTCTATGGTTGGGTCCATTCTTTGGACAGGTTTTGGTGGGCTCGTATGACGAAGTATGTCTTGAGCCGATGGAGCGAGGAGTTACATGCTTGCGGCCTTTATGCAGCCATTCGGGCCACCATGCATGGCTTGCCTACAAGCGCGAAGCATTTCTTTGCCCTATGCGAGCTTTATAATCCAGATTCCAACACTTTTCTGACCAGGCACGGAGAGTTGGGCTTGGCTCTACATGAGATGCACAAGATTTCTGGTTTGCCCATGGGACAGATGTTATACCAGGAGTACTTTCCCTCCAACCATGAGTTGAGTCAGCTGAAGGATCGCATGCCCGACCGCTACGAGACCTTATGGGACCTCACTTGTCATTATCACATTGCTTTGGCGCAGTCTAAGCCCCTAGCGAAGAGGACCAAAGCAAATGTGAGCCTGAAGCAGTTCGCATCATATTTGTTCAGGAATCTGGAGAGCCATTCTGGCCAATCTATTTGTGAACTGGCACCGCTGACTCCTTCAGAGGTTAATGAGCTGCTGAAGAAGACTAACGCCCAATCCTATACCATTAGCAGTCCTGAGAGTGGCTTTCCTGCAGGGACTAAATTCAGATCGTTCTTATATCATGCGACCGCACCGATTCGTCCGATGACTCTCCTTGCCGGTTATCTCGCCATCTGGTTGAAGAAATGTGTGGTCCCGTATCAGTCTGGTGACGCTCTGCCACTGGAAGTGCTCTATCCTGCAGTTCAGCTTGCCTACAAGAAGGAACTTTCGCTTCTTCCGGTGATGGTTGCTAACATTCATCGAGGGCTTCGGCAGATTTCTGGTGCTTTTACACGGAGAGATGATGATAAACCGACTCAGATTCCTACCATTAAGGTGGAGCTTCCGTATATTTATTTGATGGCTTGGTTCGTCCTTCATCGTTCCGATGTGATGTCGGTACCGAATGCCATAGACCAGTCTGTTCCCTTTCTACAGCTGCTTGAGAATGGCGAGTGGGAGGGCCGAGGATTCCCCGATATCAGGCGTCAGCTACAAGTCCACAAGTGCTGGGCATTCTCCACTTGCTTTCCACAGTTCTCCAGCCGGTACGGCGAGTGTTTGATTGATGAGGAGAAGCCGAGGGAGTATAGGACTTATTTGGATATGGGCTGCTTTAATTGGCTAGTGAACATTAGGCCGGGTTACCTGACTTTCCGGGTGGGGAATCAGTGTTTTATAGAGCCGTATCTACCTTGCCGATTCGCCCGCCAGTTCGGTTATGACCAGCTTTATGTTGGGAACCCGCGCCAGCAGCTTCGGGCTCATGGAGGTCTGGTGGACGGTCTTCGTGCATGGTTGTGGACCGTGACTGGCTGCACTGGGGCTAGGTTCAGTCTCCCAGGTACTGAGCGGCAGTTGAACCTCACTTTCTTGAGCTGCAAGTGGTTGCTAGCAGCTAATAAGACTGTCCCTGTGAAGCCTATCGAAGAGTTGGTGGCCGAAGAAGCCTCTCAGATTGATTCTCATGCGATCCGGGACGGTGCTCGGTCACAGAGGGCTCGGGGCAAGACCCGCCGACTTGATGCAGAAGGTCACAGGGCCTTTAGTTCTGCTGGAGAGGCTTCAGGCGGAGATCCCGAAGATTACGAGGCAGATTTGGAGCAAGGTTAGTCACCTATTTTTCTTTTTCTCTGCATTTCCGAATTGCTAGTCCTGACCACTATTTGATATTTCAGGGACAGCGACCAACAGTGAAGACGAATTCCGTCCTTTTACCCGGGCAAGACCTTCGATTGCTGTCCGTACTGATAGGCGGAAAAGATTAGCTCACAAGTAGCATGCAGGTTCGCGAGCGTCTGAGATGGATCTGTCTATTCTATAGATCATTTTCTTGATCGTTTAGAACTTCTGGCTCATGCTTTCCCATCCTATGCAGGATATCGTGAGGAAGGCGAGATGAGTCCCGATGATTGTGCATCTCCTGGCGAGCCTGACTCACCGCACCAGGTAGAACAGCCTGCAAAGACCGCCCATGTTGGGGAGCCTGTCAATGAAGGACCCAGTTCGATGAATCCAGGTACATCTTCAAGAGGTAACTTGTCTTTACTGGCCATAGTCTCCTTCCTCTTCCTTCATACTTATATCTTTTTATGTCAGATTTTTCAATTGATGACTTTTATGGGGAGGGCTTGCCTATGGATACTTCTATGTTCAACTTCATGTATGATTCTCCTCAGATCGATGGCCAGCCGCCTCAGGATATGTTTCCTGAGTCTGTACTCCCTCAGACTCCCGGAAACAGTTATTTTGAAGGTGGGCTTCGGCAGATTTCTGGTGCTTTTACACGGAGAGATGATGATAAACCGACTCAGATTCCTACCATTAAGGTGGAGCTTCCGTATATTTATTTGATGGCTTGGTTCGTCCTTCATCGTTCCGATGTGATGTCGGTACCGAATGCCATAGACCAGTCTGTTCCCTTTCTACAGCTGCTTGAGAATGGCGAGTGGGAGGGCCGAGGATTCCCCGATATCAGGCGTCAGCTACAAGTCCACAAGTGCTGGGCATTCTCCACTTGCTTTCCACAGTTCTCCAGCCGGTACGGCGAGTGTTTGATTGATGAGGAGAAGCCGAGGGAGTATAGGACTTATTTGGATATGGGCTGCTTTAATTGGCTAGTGAACATTAGGCCGGGTTACCTGACTTTCCGGGTGGGGAATCAGTGTTTTATAGAGCCGTATCTACCTTGCCGATTCGCCCGCCAGTTCGGTTATGACCAGCTTTATGTTGGGAACCTACGCCAGCAGCTTCGGGCTCATGGAGGTTTGGTGGACGGTCTTCGTGCATGGTTGTGGACCGTGACTGGCTGCACTGGTGCTAGGTTCAGTCTCCCGGGTACTGAGCGGCAGTTGAACCTCACTTTCTTGAGCTGCAAGTGGTTGCTAGCAGCTAATAAGACTGTCCCTGTGAAGCCTATCGAAGAGTTGGTGGCCGAAGAAGCCTCTCAGATTGATTCTCATGCGATCCGGGACGGTGCTCGGTCACAGAGGGCTCGGGGCAAGACCCGCCGACTTGATGCAGAAGGTCACAGGGCCTTTAGTTCTGCTGGAGAGGCTTCAGGCGGAGATCCTAAAAATTACGAGGCAGATTTGGAGCAAGGTTAGTCACCTATCTTTCTTTTTTTTCTCTGCCTTTCCGAATTGCTAGTCCTGACCACTATTTGATATTTCAGGGACAGCGACCAAC
>NW_017973154.1:0-35817 GCF_001876935.1 Asparagus officinalis | reverse complement strand
GCGCGCCAGAGGAGTGTTGCGTGTCGGCTCGATGAGAGCCGCTGCGGCGGCAGGATAAGCGAGTCGTCGACGCGGCGCGCCGATGTTTAGGCAGAGAAGGAGAAGTGGGGCGTTAGAGGAGTTGTTGCGATCTGCCAATGGAGGAGCTGTTTGCGATGCAGCCTGAGGAATCGTTGACGAGTGGTGGGCGTATGTTGGCGGAGGAGGAGGAGGTAAATATTTTGCAAAATTATCTCTTAACACTTTAGATATCGATCACAGGCTGAAATAATCCACTTCACTGTAGGCAATCAAAAATTGCCTAAGTAGTCTTTCACATACAGTTAGTGGTAACTGAGCGCATGATCGTCACGGACCCAATCACATGAGCCTAATGACGTCTTGCGAACGACTGAAGGTAGACTAGTTACAGACGTATAGGACTGTCGCAATCACGAAGACCGCCGGACCCAATCGTGAACCCGCACTGTTCTGTCCAAAAGACAATCGCCTACATGCCGTCGCACTGAATTCCAATCACAGGACGGTCAAACTCTTCGTTCGGCATTCACGTTCACCGAATCTCAATATAACGATTCCGACCTGCCGTATCAACCACCAACTCCTCCTCCTCCTCCGCCTTAGAAACTATCTAGATTTGTCTTTCAATTTGAGATTATTGTTTGCTCTCTGTTTATTATAGATCTGTTCTGGTTTAATTCATTAGCTATATTTAAGCTTCATGTTATGTTGAAGAAGACAGACCATTTACGAAAAGTGGTTAGAAGGGCACATATTATTTTGAGTTCTCCAGACCCTTAAGGACGATGGATCGTTTTCAACAGGCAAGTTTCTTATTTACATGCCTTTAAACCAAAATTTTGTTAGGAGACTAATTCGATCTTTAATCCGCCGGCGACCACCACCAGTGCACCCGAGCCGCGACCACCGCTTCTACGTCGTCACCGCTGTTGCCCCTAGATCGTCACCACCATCCCGCCGCTCGTGATGACGCATCCTCCACCGCCATGACAATGGATGACTCTTCTTCTCATCGTGACATTCTCTTAGAAGCCGACTCCTCGAGCGAGCAACAATTGGCGATAATGACACCATTTGTTGAGAAGGTAATACATTTTACATCTTTGATATATGAAAAATTATATAATTAGCAAATTCAAGACATATGTAGGGAGCATAAAATTTTATTTCAATTGGCGATAATATTTCCTTTTCATCTCATAGTAAAGTTTCCTTTTCATTGGTGATTGTCAAATTGGAGAGACAATATGAGGGAATTGTGAGTTTATTAGTGTATGTAAATAATTTTGATGTGGAGATTTGCATTCTTTTTTAAATTGAAGCTAACGGATTCGTATGTTTTTTTTTAATTATCACAGAATTGCGCAACGAGTGATATTGAAATGACGGACATTGCACCCGATGGCTCTATCTTAGACACTAGCATTCCACTAGACGATATTACTCTATTTGAAGGGAAGGAATTCATAAGTGACGAAGATGCATACAACTATGTTTGTGGGAAAATTTTGTAGTAAAAAGACAGTGAAAGAAAATTAATTTGTATTCTCTCAAAATCGATTACAATTTGGATTTCCTGATTACAAAAGAGAGGATTCTCTCAAAATCGATTACAATTTGGATTTCCTGATTACAAAAGAGAGGAGAATGAATTTGATTCTCCCTTTTGTTTAATGGATTTCCTGATTACAAAAGAGAGGAGAATGAATTTGATTCTCCCTTTTGTTTAAAACTGGGTTCTTTACGGTGGCGATGGAGTGCTTCCTTCGAATGCTCGCGTCGAGTTTGCTCTCCGTTGACGATCCGGCGTTTTGCTTCACTGGAACGATGTCCTCTCCTCACGATTTGGCGTTGTGAAGAACTTGCGTGGCAAGTTTTAGAACTCTGAACGAGTTTAGAAGAACTCTGTAAAAGAGTTGATTTGAACTGAAAGTTCAGTTGATAAGCCAAGGTGAAAGCTGTTGCTCAAGGATGCTTTAAGATCTTCTTGTTGCCAAGTATCTCTCTCCAACCGATCTCCTCCAAAGCCTGCCCAAGGATCTCTTCTGCTGCTACCCAACCGAGAGCCAAATCCCCTCTGCTCGAACCCCCGAACTGAATTGATTTTCAATTATTTATAGAGGATTCAGTGGGTGTAACTACCCCTTAAATCACTCCTAAGTGGGGTGTAACCGCCCTCCAATCATGGGAAATAGTTTTGGAACTGTTCACGGGTTTAAGGGGTGTAATTCCCCCTAAAATGGCTCCATAATGGGGTGTAACCGTCCCCATTAAGTGGAGATACAGTTTTAAAACCGTTCAGGTTCTGTTTGAACTAGTCAAACACAAAAACGCGGGTCTGACCCTAGCGTTTTGATGTTGCAACGCAGGTTCGACTCAGGCGTTTTGATGTTGCAACGTGGGTCCGACCCCAGCGTTTTAATGTTGACACACGGGGAGGACCTCCGCGTTTTGGTGTTGATGCGCAGGGATGACCTCTGCGTTTTGGTCTTAGAGCGCGGTGATGAGTTCCGCGTCTTGCTTCGAAGAGATTATCAACAAGTAATCTCTTTTGTCATAGCGTTGCAAAGATCATTGTCTTTAATCTTCATCTTGGCTCCTTGAGAATATGAGAGTCGTCAGATTGTAACTCTCGATGTTGATTGTGAAGGCTGTTGATTAGAGCTTTCATCAGTTGTTGTGAAGGTCGTCAGATTGTAACCTTCATCAACCTACGTAAAAGTCTTCAAATTGTAATCTTCTGGAAGTCGTCAGATTGTAACTTCCATCATTGGTGTTTTGATGGGGATCAGCTATCTATTGTGATTTTAGATAGCCTACAAACTATTACAATGCTTATGCAAAGAAGATTGGGTTTGGAATTCACAAAGACACTTTGGAGAAGTCAAAGAGGGCTTCCGGAGAGATTCTTTCCAGAACATTTGTATGCAACAAAGCAGGGAGAAAGGTATCGAGGGAAAATGAAAGTGGAATAATTATCAACCGCTGACCGGAAACTAGAATTAATTCTGATGCAAAAATGAAGATTAGGTTAACTTCTTCAAAAATGTGGAAGGTTACTAAGTTTATTGCCGAACATGTTCATGCTTTAACAAGTCCTGACAAAGTAGCACATCATTATTCTCACAAGCAACGACATCAATCAAAGACTTGTAGAAGCTTCATAGATAGCTTGCATGAAGAGGGAATGAAGCCCTCTATTATTAATCGCGTGGTAAATGCTTTTTTCAAGGGAGAAGATGACGAACGAGTGACCACGTAACAAATAATCGATCATATCAGAACAACAAGGCACAATAATATTGGCACTGAATGCTTAACTATTGTTAGACATTTTCAAGATAGGAGGGAATCTGATCCAGATTTTTATTTCGCTATGGAGGTCGATCATCTTGGTACTATGAGGAGTGTGTTCTGGGCCGATGGAAGAGCTAGAGCATCTTATTTGAGTTTTGGAGATGTGGTAGTGTTTGATACTACATACAAGACTAATCATTTGAGTCTACCTTTTGCTCCATTTACGGGAGTAAACCACCACCGACAATCCGTCCTCTTTGGTTGTGCATTGCTTGCAGACGAACAAGAGGGGACCTTCATGTGGTTGTTTTCTCAATGGCTCAAGTATATGCATGGGATCGCCCCAAAGGCTATCATAACTGATCAAGATGCACAGATGAGAAAGGCTATCAATGAAGTTTTGTCGAACACTCGTCATCGTTTTTGTTCTTGGCATATTAGAAAGCATATTGCAAGCAACAAGTAAAGTTGAAGAGCAAATACGGGGATGAGATGCCTACATATTTCAACAATTGGTACCATGCTAGAAATACAAGCAAGTGTGAGGAGCTATGGAAAGTCATGAAGGAGAAATTTGGTATAGAAGAAGATGAAGATAGTTGGCTAACAAGAATGTATAATTTGCGTGAACATTGGGTGGATGCATACTTGAAGGATTGTTTTTGGGCGGGAATGACAACAAACCAAAGGAGTGAAATTATCAATGCCTTTTTCGATGGATTTGTCAATGCAAACACTAATCTTGTTGAGTTTGTTGGCCAATATGACAAGGCAGTGGAAACTCGTTGTGGATCGGAATCTCATGAAGACTTCATGACTTTGAATAGTGTGCCCGTGATGAGTTTCTCAAGTCCAATTGAAGCATAAGTTGGAAGGGCATACACGAGGGTGATGTTGAAGATGTTTCAAAAGGAGCTTGGTGATGTGATGTCCTTACATTATGAAGAAACATCGAAGGAGGAGTTAAAAGTTGTATATTAAGTTGGCAAGTTTTCCGAAGAAAGAAAAAATTGGGAAGAGGTAATTTATGAAAAGAATGGAGAGCTTAAAGTTTCACGCACTTGTGCATTTTGGGAAACCGAAGGGGTGCTTTGTAAGCATATTTTGTATATCTTATATCTAAATCAAATAACTTCTATTTCGGATAAGTATATCATGCATAGATGGAAAATGATGCTAGGTATAGGTATTTTGGCTTTGTTGATGCTACGAAGTCGCGGAAAAATGAAGAAAGCACGGAGCGGGAGAGTATTATAAGATTATGGGCTTTACGAGGAAACTTTAATGAGGCATTTGATATGGCGGCGGGCTCAAATGATCTTCTTTCTAAGTTAGAGCAACTCATAAAAAAACTTCATTACGGAAGCGGGAAAGGAAGTAAGTGGCAAGATAGTTCAAACTCGGGATTCTCAAGTTAGAAGTGAAGTTGACTCAAATACTCATGTGATCGTATTGAAAGATGGTGAGGAGATTACGGTTATTGATCCTCTCGAACCTGCAAAACCAAAGGGACGTCCAAGAAATTCCACTAGGATTATAAGTGGCTTTGAAGAATCAGAAGAGCAAAAGGAGGTGAAACAACGAAAATATGGTCATTGTCAACAATTGGGTCACTATAGGACGGGTTGTCAATTGTTGGTAAGTTCAATTTAGTTCATTTATTTTACATATTTTTCATATATTGTTTATTGTTTTGTTTCTCTTGAAATATCACTAATTAATTTCTTCTTGTTTTTTATTTATAGAAGAAGCAAATGAGATAGTTTACAAAAGTATTTTGGAGCTCAAGAGCAACGAGTTGTCGGATAATGTGTGGACTAATTTTGGTGTTTCTTGACTAATTTGGTTGTATGGACTTGTTGATGTATGTGAACTTTGATGATGTATGAACTTATTGATGTTGTTCGGTTTTAAATTGTTGGTAAGTCGTGTGGTTTTATTGCTACAATATTTGATGATGTATGAACTTATTGATGTTGTTCGGTTTTAAATTGTCGGTAAGTCATGTGGTTTTATTGTTGCAATAATATTCAATCCATCCTTACTGAATACTTTCTCTAGTAATACAGGTGGAAATTGTATTTTGCTAAGAAAATGTGCAACGACACAATCAAAGTTTCTCCCGAACAATATAATTAAAATCAGCAGCAGCTGCATCAGCAAACAACATGTGCATTCACAAGAATGCAAGACAACATTGGATTCCACTCAGAGCTGTAAATAAAAATTAGCAACATACATATCGTATTTGTTTTCGGTGAAAGTCGCTGTTTTCATTGCTTTTGAATCTGTTACAACTTTAAACGTTACAACAAGTTTGGACCCGGATACGCCCGTTTATCGTCGATTATTGACCTGTTTTGCATGAAATCAACACCCAATCTAACATTCGATGCTACGAAACGCTCCTAAGCGTCAACGCCCGGTCAAACGCGTACACGCTAGGTCACGCCAGCCAACGCGTTGCACTCAAAGTCAATCGTCAGGATGAAACATCCACACCAATCAAATCGTTTCGCGATTCAAAACCCTACAGGGTCAACGCCGAGTCAACGCGTAACCTAGGTCAACGCCAGTCAACGCGTTGCCGACAAAAGTCATCGCGTCTCCGATGGGTGAAAATCCACACCAATCCGTTCGACGATTCAAAACCTAAATGGGTCAACCCGGTGCAACGCGTAACCTAGGTCAACGCCATGATCAACGCGTCGCACCAAAATTCGACGTTCGCATGATTCGCTAATCCACACAGAGTCAACGTTCGATCGATTCAAAACCTCTAGAGGAGTCAACGCCGGTCAACCGTAACCCCTAGGCCAACGCCAGTCAATCGCGTTGCCCGACAAAAAGTCAACATCACCGAACCAAATCGATAAACCCTAGGGTAGAGCGGTCAACGCGTAACCCTAAGGTCAACGCCAGTCACGCGTTCAAGAAAATCAACGTTTTGGTCGATTCGAAACCCTAGGGGTCGCCCATGGCGTCCAATGCGTAACCCTAGCTCGTCAACCCACATCACGGGTTTCAACCAAAAGTCAACACCTTTAACGCAATAAAACGCCTGAGGGTCACGCCCGATCAACGCGCTACGCCTAGGTCAACGCCAGTTCAAATGCTGTTGCGACAAAAGTCAATGTATGACGATTCAAAACCCTAAGCGCAACGCCGGTCAACGCGTAACCCTAGTTCAACGGCCGGTCAACGCGTGTCCGACAAAAAGTCAAAACACGTTGATGCCGAACCCTAAGTCAACACGATGCTGACAGAGGTTAGTCTCAAAGTCAACTCAATGACACGACAAACTCCAATTCACCAGCTGCACGACTCGCAGACTCCGAACTACGGCCAGCGCATAACGCAGCGCCCCGGGAAAAAACCTCCGGCTATTCGTCAAAGCATCGAATAGACCGAAATCGAAGGAGCAAGAGTTTGAAGCCTAACTACAGGTCCTGGCTGCCGAGCTCTGAAGGCCTAACCAACACATCAAAATTCCATGCTCTCTATAAAGAAACGAGTCCAGGAACAACTTTGGAGGGGGTATCTGTAGGCCATCGAAAAATTGCCTATAGTCTCCCACAAACGGTTTCAGTGTTAGCACGAAGCGACGATGAACATCACCATGCCGCACCACCATTACCTAATCGACGTCAGACGAACGACTGAAGTGAATCGACGAGCTACATGAGCGGATAGGACTTCGGAAGCCACGAAGACGCCGGACAAATCGGGAACCGCGCCAGTTCACAAAAAGCACAACACCCTCGCCGCCTCGACCACTCTACAGATATATCCATACCACCAGAGCGATCGAACTCTTCGTCGAGCATTCCAAACCACCCGGAAATCCAGCTCAATCCGAGTTCAGAACAAGAATCTACGGCGAAACCAACAAAGATACACCTAATACGGAGTCCCGGCACGCCGAAATACCCCGGGGGTGTCTAGGAAAAGCCATAGACACCCCAGTGGGTGTCTCGGCCTATGGCCGAGACACCCTATCCTAGGGTGCTCTCGCGGCCAATTGCGCGAGGACACCCTAGGGTTGCCGCACGCTCTTGACCCCCCTAGACCCCCTACACACTCCTATATGCGCTATAAATAGACCCATAGTGCCTCACTTCTGAGGGTAGCGATTTTTGGAGAGCCTATGGCGAAGCCCCTGCTGCAGCAAAGAGTCATCGAGCGCTTCAACCAAGGAGGAGAGGTCGACATCAGCCTTCATCACCTTTTTCCCCCTTCTTTCCTTAGTATTAGCCTTTAGCGTTGATACTAAGAAGAGCTATTACCTCGCTTTAGCCGAGGTATACGCTTATAGCTTCTAGATCTCACGCGGATCGACGAAGCTCTGTCCGATATTTCTGGATCAGAAGTTTCTAGATCTCACGCGGATCAACGAAACTCTGTCCGATTTATCCGGACCAGATCTGAGTGCCCCGGTGGTCCACGGATATCAACATCCCCGTCACAGGCCAAAGACCCACGCAAGCGAGACCGCACCAAAACGGGATCTCGTGTTTATTTTCGAAAAGTTGTAATCTTTGTTTTGTTGCACAAGGAGGTCTTATAAAAAGACCGACCTTTTTTATCGATTCTTGTTGTAACGTTTGAAGTTGTAACAGATTCGAAAGCAATGAAAACAGCGACTTTCACCGAAAACATTTTCATCCTCGAACGTTGACCTTTGTCGCAACGCGTTGACTGGCGTTGACCTAGGGTTACGCGTTGATCGGCGTTGACCCTTAGGGTTTCGAATCGTCAAACGTTGACTTTTGTCGCAACGCATTGACTGGCGTTGACCTAAGGTTACGCGTTGACCGGCGTTGACCCTTAGGGTTTCGAATCGTCAAAGGTTGACTTTTGGAGTTCATCAATATTCAACCATTGGCGAAGAATCGGAGTGATTTGGGGCTCAGAAAACAATTTAGGGGTCCAAACAAGGTTCGGGGGGTCAAAACAGACTCAAGACCGCCCCGGGGGTGTCCCGACAAAACCGGGACACCCTGGGGTGTCTCGGCTTTGCCGAGACACCCTTGGGGTGTCTCGGTTTTGCCGAGACACCCCATGGGGTGTCTTGGTTTTTTCCGTGGTCCCCCCTCTTGTTTGGCCTTTTCCTCTTTTGTCTTTTGCTCATGGTCCCCCCCCTTCTTTTCATTCAAATTTCAAAAGAGGGAGAGTTCCCTCCTCTTTGGCTCAAAACCAAAATTCCTCCCCTCATTTCGGTTTTGTATGTTCTTCTTCTCCAAGCTCTTATCCTCCATTGATTCATCTTTAAGAACCCATTAACCCTTCAAGAGGAGCTCGGATTTTGGGTGCCTCCTATTGGCCGAAAGCTTGCTTCTCCAAGTAGGGTTCTCTCCCTCATCTCCAAGATCAAGGGGAACCCCTTTGATTTGGTAAGTTCTTCTTCACAATCCTATTATTTTCTTGTAAAGATTGCATCTTTATTCTTGTAGTAGGCTAAGGGTTGTGTATGCACAATGTTTTGGGGTGTTTTGTGCAAAAGAGGCAATATGGCCGAATTTTTTAGGGGGCTTATTTGCAAAATGGGACTGAAATTTTGAGGCTTGGATTTCATACCATTTTGGTAACAATTTGGATGGGTGTTTCATGCAAAAAGACCATACCTCATTGAGGGTTTTATGTGCAAATGTGGGGCCGAAGATTTTTGGGGGCTTATTTGCAAAATTGGCCGAAGAGTTGGGGTGGTGTTCATGTAGTAGAGGACTGAAGTTAGGACCTAGATTACATGTTCATTTGGCCGAAAGTTTGAGGGGTACTTTAGGCAAAAGGACCAAAAGTTATTGGAGGGGTTTTTATGCAAAATTGGCCCAATTCTGCAAAAGGGCTTATTTGCAAAATTTAACCAAAATTGTGGGGTATCAGGGGGTACTATATGATCAGTTATGATGACCACGACCCAACCCGGGCGTGTCCTTGACCTGAATTCTGGCCTTGAACACTAAGGGTATTTTGGGTATTTCACCAAAATTCACCGTGAAAGATGACAATCATCGTGCACGAAATTTGTAGGTTTAATTAGACTTCAATTATGAAATCCTATTTGTGTATAGGATTTTAATTAAAGTTCTTAATTTCCCTTTTAAATTTCGTATAGAGCGGCCGCAAAACAGGAGCTCGCGATTCGTTCGACACAAAAGGAGAAAAGTTGTAATCTTTGTTTATTTTTATTTGATTTTCGTTGTAACCGGATCTTATAAAAAGACCGGATCTTTAGTAACTCAAAAAGTTGTAACTCAAAGATGACAATGGAATCAATAACAAAGAAACCTACGATTTTCCCCGCGAATAGAGGGTAAGGTTTCAGACTTGTTTTGCTTAGCCAATTCAAGTCTCCGGTATATTGGGGCGATTTTGTGTTTGTCCTACACCTTATAGAGCCAATTCAAGTCTCCGGTATATTGGGGCGATTTTGTGTCGTCCTACGCCTTATAGGCCGGTGTATGTCACCACGTTATTCACGTGATGATGCATACCGTTCTTCCGGTGTAGGACACTTAAAATCGTCTCTCCAATTATTCCGCGAATGAGTTTATCATTCTTCTTATGAGATGGATTATCTGATCTCACCCTTGTGCTTTATTGCAGTGGAATTTCCCGCGGGTAGCCTTCCTTCTCATGCCAAACAGCCGGCTGTAGTCGGAGGTTTTCTCTTCTGCTTACCCTTAAGGCAGGCTGGTTAGCCCACTTCCTCGGTCGACGGGGATCGCTCAAACGACTCTTGCTGCTTGATACAGCGAGCTGACGGGCGCCATTCGTTTGCGCCAGTTATCACAGTATGCTCCCTTTCACCCGGATTCTACCTCCACTGCAGGGGACTTTAAGGAAGCGAGTTTCCTGTTTGGAGATCATTGTCAAAGATCCTGCTACCGCTGACCCTTTGCGTAGGAGCATTGTGCAACTCTGCGACGGGCGGAGCTTGTTTGTACATCCCTTCGATCCACGCCATTATTCTTTCATCACTTGCAAGGCAAGCCGTGGACAGCACGGATGTCTTGGCCATCTTACTGAAGATGCTGAGCGGCGTTAAGTGCGGATATACTATCACCATAGACTCCTGGCTCTGACGCGAGTTTCATGAGTTACGTACTCTCTCTTGAAGAACCAGTGCTACATAGAGCCTTATCTCCCTTGCCGCTTTGCTCGCCAATTCGGCTATGACCAACTGTATGTCGGGAATCCGAGCCGTAGCCTGCAGGTTGAGGGAGGACTGATTGATGGCGTACGAGCGTGGCTATGGACAATGGTGGGCTGCACTGGAGCCCGTTTTGCTCTCCCTTCATATCGTCGTAAGCCATTGGTTACTTTCCTCAGCTGCAAGTGGTTCCTTTCTGCCTATGAGTCCATCAGCGTTAAGAGTCTCTCAGAATTACAGTCCGAGTATGCAGTCCGGGCCGCTATGATGGCTGGTCGCAGGGCTGAGCTTGCTCAGAAGCGGAGAAAAGGGCACACCAAATCTCCTCTCACAGTCGAGGAAGAGCTCCTCCCTACGGGTGACGATGAGGGGACCTCCGGGGAGGAATATGTGGATGCAGATACCGGCAGAGGGGATCTCGATACCGGTTTGTCCTGTCTCTTTTAATTTTCCTTTTCCATAAATGACAGCTCTTTTTCATTGAAATGGCTATTGTCACTTTAGGTAGGGCAGCCAATGATCATGAGCCACCAGCTCCTACACACGTTGAAACGTGTGATAGGCCTGCGCATGTTCGACCCGTTGGCCCTCGGAGGGTTGGTGCCCCGAAGAGGAAGAAGACCGTCCATAAGCCCCATGACGGTCAGCGTCCCTATGGAGTGGACTTAGGGAGCACCGCCGATGGAGGGGGAGGTAATATTCAATTGCTCTTGTTTCAAGGTTGTTTACCTTTTGGGATTTGTAACCATGTTTTGTGCTCCAGGTTTCTTCGAAGAGGGCGAACTCCCACCGGGTTCGGCGTCCCCTGGTGTTGACAATATGGATTGCTTTGTGCAACAAATGTGCGATGCTCTTCACGACGGGTCCTTGGGCATCGATCTAAACATCGACCTTGAGCAGATGAATAATGTTGAGCCCGCAGTCCCTTATTCAGGTATATCCACATTCAATGTCATTTTCCTCAAGCATGGGGAAGGAAGACTTCCCGTTTTTGCTGAAAGTATCTCCTCGAGCTTTCCTCATCTTTCAACATTCAGGTTACCCTGCAGATGTTGTGATGGAGGGGCCAAGCTTCTCGAAGCCGGATGCCGGCTTATTAGCTGACATGTTGGCTGAGCAGACTTCCAGAGGGACCGAGAGACCATTCTTTAGGAGTGATTCGCCTACCGGTACATATCTGATTCTTCTCCTCTTGCCCGATCTTTTATTTGACTAATGAATGATTGACTATCGCAGCGTCAACTATTGGAGTTAGCCCGGTATCTATCCCTGGCATATCCAGTTTGCCTCAGAGTGACGGGCTTGCAGGTATGCATACGACTTAGGGATATCGTACTTTCTTATGTTCATCCGTCTTTTGACTAATATATGAGTGCAATCATAGGACCAGTCACTAGGACTGATTCTCATATGACTCCCGGCATCCCTCAAATGCCTACGGATGATGGATCTACAGGTATGCAGATGACTGTACTATCCCAATCCTTCTTATTCGTCTAAAATTTTTATTTTGACTAATAAGAGAATGCCATCATAGGACCAGCCGCTTGGGCCGATACTCTCATGACTCTTGGCATCCCGGCTGCATCTGAGGACGGGGGGATTGCAGGTATGCATACGATTTTCTTGTCCCGATTCTCCTTACTTATCCAAATTTCCATTTGGTTAACATAGGAGTGTCACTGTAGGACCAGACGTCGGGCCCGATACTACTACAGACCCCGGGGCTGAAAGTCTTCATAGCAGTGGTGCCTCCCCATCTTTGCCGAGTGGTGCGAGCAATCCGCCTGCAGGGGCTGAATTTGATGGCGTGGTTCGTTCTTCACCGTCCCGACTTGATGTCAGCACCCAGCGTTGTTGACATCCCTGTCCCCTTCATGCAATTGTTGGAGCAGAGCAGATGGCTTGGGAGCAAATTCAGTGATGTTCAACGAGAGCTTCGGGTCCGCAAGAGTTGGGAGTTCTTTAAGTGTTTTCCTCACTTTTCAGGTCGCTATGGCGACGTGCTGATGGATGAGGAAAAACCTAGAAGTGATCGGACCGTTCTCGACGCTGGTTGCTTCCGGTGGCTAGTGAACATCCGTGTTGGGTATCTCGTCCTCCGGGTGAAGAACCAATGCCACATAGAGCCTTATCTCCCTTGCCGCTTTGCTCGCCAGTTCGGCTATGACCAACTGTATGTTGGGAATCCGAGCCGTAGCCTGCAGGTTGAGGGAGGACTGATTGATGGCGTACGAGCGTGGCTATGGACGATGGTGGGATGTACTGGAGCTCGCTTTGCTCTTCCTTCGTATAGGCGTAAGCCACTGATCACTTTCCTCAGCTGCAAGTGGTTGCTTTCTGCCTATGAGTCCATCAGCGTGAAGAGCCTCTCAGAGTTGCAGTCCGAGTATGCAGTCCGGGCTGCTATGGTGGCGATTCGCAAAAATCTCCTCTCACAGTCGAGGAAGAGCTCCTCCCTACGGGTGACGATGAGGGGACCTCCGAGGAGGAAGATGTGGATGCAGCTACCGGCAGAGGGGATCTCGATACCGGTTTGTCCTGTCTCTTTTAATTTTCCTTTTCTATAAATGACAGCTCTTTTTCATTGAAATGGCTATTGTCACTTTAGGTAGGACAGCCGATGATCATGAGCCACCAGCTCCTACACACGTTGAAACGTGTGATAGGCCTGCGCATCTTCGACCCGTTGGCCCTCGGAGAGTGGGTGCCCCGAAGAGGAAGAAGACCGCCCATAAGCCCCATGACGGTCAGCGTCCCTATGGAGTGGACTTAGGGACCACCGCTGATGGAGGGGGAGGTAACATTCAATTGCTCTTGCTTCAAGGTTGTTTACCTTTTGGGACTTATAACCATGTTTCGTGCTCCAGGTTTCTTCGAAGAGGGCGAACTCCCACCGGGTTCGGCGTCCCCTGGTGTTGACAACATGGATTGCTTTGTGCAACAAATGTGCGACGCTTTTCACGATGGGTCTTTGGGCATCGACCTTAACATCGATCTTGAGCAGATAAATAATGTTGAGCCCACAATCCCTTATTCAGGTATATCCGCATCCAATGTCATTTTCCTTATGTAAGGTGAAGGAAGATTTCTCGTTTGAGCTTTCCTCATCCTTCAACATTTGGGTTACCCTGCAGATGTTGCGATGGAGGGGCCAAGCTTCTCGAAGCCGGATGCCGGCTTATTAGCTGACATGCTGGCTGAGCAGACTTCCAGAGGGACCGAGAGACCATTCTTCGGGAACGATTCATCTACCGGTATATATCTGATTTTCTCCCTCTTGCCCGATATTTCATATGACTAATGAATGATTGATTATCGCAGCGTCAACCATTGGAGTTAGCCCGGTATCTATCCCTGGCATATCCAGTTTGCCTCAGAGCGACGGGCTTGCAGGTATGTATACGATTCAGGGATATTGTACTTTCCTATGTTTATCTGTCTTTTGACTAATGAGTGCAATCATAGGACCAGCCGCTAGGACTGATTCTCATATGACTCCTGACATCCCTCAAATGCCCGCGGATAATGGATCTACAGGTATGCAGATCCCAATTCTTCTTATTCGTCTAAATTTTCATTTTGACTAATAAGAGAGTGTCATCATAGGACCAGCAGCTTGGGCCGATACTCGCCTTCTATAATGGCCTGATCGAGAAGCTTCTTCACCGAGGAGGCGGCTTTGATCAGTTCCGGCGTTCCTTCTCTCGCCACATGACGATGATGAGGGAAGAAGGATATCCGGAATTGGCTGATTCCTTCACTGCTGATTTCGCCGCCCTGGAGTCAGAGATACGAGAGTTGAAGGAACTGGAGGTTACCGGGGCTTCTTCTTTCGTGTCCTCTGAGTTGGAGCATAGGATGGCGCAGTGGCGTGACCTGAGATCTTCCATCGGGTGTGAGCTTCAGTCACGTGAGAGCTCCATTGCGCATCTAATGGCTAACATGGCGAGGAAGGATAGGGAGAAAGCTGAGTTACTCCGCTCCTTGGACTTAAATCGCGAGGAAGCGACTAGGTTGAAGGAGGCCTTGAAGCGTGCCGAGGAATCTGCCGTTCTTATCGCAGATGACCTGATTGGACTAGAGCCTTCTCGTGACCAGGTACTCGAGGAGCTCGAATCTACTCAGGAGGAACTGATGAAGTTGAAGAGTGAAGCTGCGGGGATTTTGAGCTGTTCCGAAGAATCTGTTCGAGCTGATCTGCTGGCAGAACTCGAGCGGAGTTATGTAGATAGACTCTTTAGCTTAAAGTCTCACATTCTCAGCCGTCAGATGCCTAGAAACTCTGCATTTGCTTCTTTTGTGATTTCTCTGTATTTTTTTTTCGAATGACAGATTTATGGGATTTTTGGCAAACCCCCAGCCATCAACGGGTTTGATGTGCCTTTACCGATTACCGTTTGAATCGGGCTAGCATGTGGATTGTCTAGATCCGTTCCACACGTAACGTTGTGCTAAGAGAGTAAACTCTCTGAGGCTTTGTGCTACGATTTTGAATACATAGGCTTCGTCTTTCTCACGGGAATAGACTACCCGGCAACGCGTGTTAGGCGTTGACTTATCCCTATTTAGGCTTCGGGATAAAATTCCCCGTGCATGAAAATTGCTTTTCTTAGATTTGATGCTATGACTTTGAATACATAGACTTCGTCTTTCTTACGGGAATAGACTACCCGGCAACGCGTGTTAGGCGTTGACTTTGGGATTTTTGGCAAACCCCCAGCCTTCAACGGGTTTGATGTACCTTTACCGATTACCGTTTGAATCGGGCTAGCATGCGGATTGTCGAAATCCGTTCCGCATGTAACGTTGTGCTAAAGGAATGAACTCCCTTAGACTTAATGCTACGACTTTGAATACGTAGACTTTGCCCTTGTTACGGGAATAGGCTACCCGGCAACACGTGTTAGGTGTTGACTTATCCCTACTTAGGATTCGGGATAAAATTCCCCATGCACCAAGTGCGCGGATTGGAAGTTGAAAGTTGTGTCAAATAGGAGAGGAAGAATGTTATATTCTATCTCCCGCTGGAAAGGAAACTTGAGGTGGGATTCCCCACCCCCAGTATCTGGAAGGATGAACTGGGAATGGGATCTCCACTCCAAGCACCCGGAATGATGAACTGGGAGTGGGGTCGCCACTCCGAGCATCGGAAAGGTCCGAGGAGAGGAAGAATTTTATATTCTATCTCCCGGTGCTAAAGAGGAAGAATTTTATATTCTATCTTCAGCTGGAAAAGAAACTCGAGGTGGGATTCTCCACCCCCAGTATCTGGAAGGATGAACTGGGAGTGGGATCTCCACTCCGAGCATCGGAAAGGTCCGAGGAGAGGAAGAATTTTATATTCTATCTCCCGGTGCTAAAGAGGAAGAATTTTATATTCTATCTTCAGCTGGAAAAGAAACTCGAGGTGGGATTCTCCACCCCCAGTATCTGGAAGGATGAACTGGGAATGGGATCTCCACTCCGAGCACCCGGAATGATGAACTGGGAGTGGGGTCGCCACTCCGAGCATCGGAAAGGTCCGAGGAGAGGAAGAATTTTATATTCTATCTCCCGGTGCTAAAGAGGAAGAATTTTATATTCTATCTTCAGCTGGAAAAGAAACTCGAGGTGGGATTCTCCACCCCCAGTATCTGGAAGGATGAACTGGGAATGGGATCTCCACTCCGAGCACCCGGAATGATGAACTGGGAGTGGGGTCGCCACTCCGAGCATCGGAAAGGTCCGAGGAGAGGAAGAATTTTATATTCTATCTCCCGGTGCTAAAGAGGAAGAATTTTATATTCTATCTTCAGCTGGAAAAGAAACTCGAGGTGGGATTCTCCACCCCCAGTATCTGGAAGGATGAACTGGGAATGGGATCTCCACTCCGAGCACCCGGAATGATGAACTGGGAGTGGGGTCGCCACTCCGAGCATCGGAAAGGTCCGAGGAGAGGAAGAATTTTATATTCTATCTCCCGGTGCTAAAGAGGAAGAATTTTATATTCTATCTTCAGCTGGAAAAGAAACTCGAGGTGGGATTCTCCACCCCCAGTATCTGGAAGGATGAACTGGGAATGGGATCTCCACTCCGAGCACCCGGAATGATGAACTGGGAGTGGGGTCGCCACTCCGAGCATCGGAAAGGTCCGAGGAGAGGAAGAATTTTATATTCTATCTCCCGGTGCTAAAGAGGAAGAATTTTATATTCTATCTTCAGCTGGAAAAGAAACTCGAGGTGGGATTCTCCACCCCCAGTATCTGGAAGGATGAACTGGGAATGGGATCTCCACTCCGAGCACCCGGAATGATGAACTGGGAGTGGGGTCGCCACTCCGAGCATCGGAAAGGTCCGAGGAGAGGAAGAATTTTATATTCTATCTCCCGGTGCTAAAGAGGAAGAATTTTATATTCTATCTTCAGCTGGAAAAGAAACTCGAGGTGGGATTCTCCACCCCCAGTATCTGGAAGGATGAACTGGGAATGGGATCTCCACTCCGAGCACCCGGAATGATGAACTGGGAGTGGGGTCGCCACTCCGAGCATCGGAAAGGTCCGAGGAGAGGAAGAATTTTATATTCTATCTCCCGGTGCTAAAGAGGAAGAATTTTATATTCTATCTTCAGCTGGAAAAGAAACTCGAGGTGGGATTCTCCACCCCCAGTATCTGGAAGGATGAACTGGGAATGGGATCTCCACTCCGAGCACCCGGAATGATGAACTGGGAGTGGGGTCGCCACTCCGAGCATCGGAAAGGTCCGAGGAGAGGAAGAATTTTATATTCTATCTCCCGGTGCTAAAGAGGAAGAATTTTATATTCTATCTTCAGCTGGAAAAGAAACTCGAGGTGGGATTCTCCACCCCCAGTATCTGGAAGGATGAACTGGGAATGGGATCTCCACTCCGAGCACCCGGAATGATGAACTGGGAGTGGGGTCGCCACTCCGAGCATCGGAAAGGTCCGAGGAGAGGAAGAATTTTATATTCTATCTCCCGGTGCTAAAGAGGAAGAATTTTATATTCTATCTTCAGCTGGAAAAGAAACTCGAGGTGGGATTCTCCACCCCCAGTATCTGGAAGGATGAACTGGGAATGGGATCTCCACTCCGAGCACCCGGAATGATGAACTGGGAGTGGGGTCGCCACTCCGAGCATCGGAAAGGTCCGAGGAGAGGAAGAATTTTATATTCTATCTCCCGGTGCTAAAGAGGAAGAATTTTATATTCTATCTTCAGCTGGAAAAGAAACTCGAGGTGGGATTCTCCACCCCCAGTATCTGGAAGGATGAACTGGGAATGGGATCTCCACTCCGAGCACCCGGAATGATGAACTGGGAGTGGGGTCGCCACTCCGAGCATCGGAAAGGTCCGAGGAGAGGAAGAATTTTATATTCTATCTCCCGGTGCTAAAGAGGAAGAATTTTATATTCTATCTTCAGCTGGAAAAGAAACTCGAGGTGGGATTCTCCACCCCCAGTATCTGGAAGGATGAACTGGGAATGGGATCTCCACTCCGAGCACCCGGAATGATGAACTGGGAGTGGGGTCGCCACTCCGAGCATCGGAAAGGTCCGAGGAGAGGAAGAATTTTATATTCTATCTCCCGGTGCTAAAGAGGAAGAATTTTATATTCTATCTTCAGCTGGAAAAGAAACTCGAGGTGGGATTCTCCACCCCCAGTATCTGGAAGGATGAACTGGGAATGGGATCTCCACTCCGAGCACCCGGAATGATGAACTGGGAGTGGGGTCGCCACTCCGAGCATCGGAAAGGTCCGAGGAGAGGAAGAATTTTATATTCTATCTCCCGGTGCTAAAGAGGAAGAATTTTATATTCTATCTTCAGCTGGAAAAGAAACTCGAGGTGGGATTCTCCACCCCCAGTATCTGGAAGGATGAACTGGGAATGGGATCTCCACTCCGAGCACCCGGAATGATGAACTGGGAGTGGGGTCGCCACTCCGAGCATCGGAAAGGTCCGAGGAGAGGAAGAATTTTATATTCTATCTCCCGGTGCTAAAGAGGAAGAATTTTATATTCTATCTTCAGCTGGAAAAGAAACTCGAGGTGGGATTCTCCACCCCCAGTATCTGGAAGGATGAACTGGGAATGGGATCTCCACTCCGAGCACCCGGAATGATGAACTGGGAGTGGGGTCGCCACTCCGAGCATCGGAAAGGTCCGAGGAGAGGAAGAATTTTATATTCTATCTCCCGGTGCTAAAGAGGAAGAATTTTATATTCTATCTTCAGCTGGAAAAGAAACTCGAGGTGGGATTCTCCACCCCCAGTATCTGGAAGGATGAACTGGGAATGGGATCTCCACTCCGAGCACCCGGAATGATGAACTGGGAGTGGGGTCGCCACTCCGAGCATCGGAAAGGTCCGAGGAGAGGAAGAATTTTATATTCTATCTCCCGGTGCTAAAGAGGAAGAATTTTATATTCTATCTTCAGCTGGAAAAGAAACTCGAGGTGGGATTCTCCACCCCCAGTATCTGGAAGGATGAACTGGGAATGGGATCTCCACTCCGAGCACCCGGAATGATGAACTGGGAGTGGGGTCGCCACTCCGAGCATCGGAAAGGTCCGAGGAGAGGAAGAATTTTATATTCTATCTCCCGGTGCTAAAGAGGAAGAATTTTATATTCTATCTTCAGCTGGAAAAGAAACTCGAGGTGGGATTCTCCACCCCCAGTATCTGGAAGGATGAACTGGGAATGGGATCTCCACTCCGAGCACCCGGAATGATGAACTGGGAGTGGGGTCGCCACTCCGAGCATCGGAAAGGTCCGAGGAGAGGAAGAATTTTATATTCTATCTCCCGGTGCTAAAGAGGAAGAATTTTATATTCTATCTTCAGCTGGAAAAGAAACTCGAGGTGGGATTCTCCACCCCCAGTATCTGGAAGGATGAACTGGGAATGGGATCTCCACTCCGAGCACCCGGAATGATGAACTGGGAGTGGGGTCGCCACTCCGAGCATCGGAAAGGTCCGAGGAGAGGAAGAATTTTATATTCTATCTCCCGGTGCTAAAGAGGAAGAATTTTATATTCTATCTTCAGCTGGAAAAGAAACTCGAGGTGGGATTCTCCACCCCCAGTATCTGGAAGGATGAACTGGGAATGGGATCTCCACTCCGAGCACCCGGAATGATGAACTGGGAGTGGGGTCGCCACTCCGAGCATCGGAAAGGTCCGAGGAGAGGAAGAATTTTATATTCTATCTCCCGGTGCTAAAGAGGAAGAATTTTATATTCTATCTTCAGCTGGAAAAGAAACTCGAGGTGGGATTCTCCACCCCCAGTATCTGGAAGGATGAACTGGGAATGGGATCTCCACTCCGAGCACCCGGAATGATGAACTGGGAGTGGGGTCGCCACTCCGAGCATCGGAAAGGTCCGAGGAGAGGAAGAATTTTATATTCTATCTCCCGGTGCTAAAGAGGAAGAATTTTATATTCTATCTTCAGCTGGAAAAGAAACTCGAGGTGGGATTCTCCACCCCCAGTATCTGGAAGGATGAACTGGGAATGGGATCTCCACTCCGAGCACCCGGAATGATGAACTGGGAGTGGGGTCGCCACTCCGAGCATCGGAAAGGTCCGAGGAGAGGAAGAATTTTATATTCTATCTCCCGGTGCTAAAGAGGAAGAATTTTATATTCTATCTTCAGCTGGAAAAGAAACTCGAGGTGGGATTCTCCACCCCCAGTATCTGGAAGGATGAACTGGGAATGGGATCTCCACTCCGAGCACCCGGAATGATGAACTGGGAGTGGGGTCGCCACTCCGAGCATCGGAAAGGTCCGAGGAGAGGAAGAATTTTATATTCTATCTCCCGGTGCTAAAGAGGAAGAATTTTATATTCTATCTTCAGCTGGAAAAGAAACTCGAGGTGGGATTCTCCACCCCCAGTATCTGGAAGGATGAACTGGGAATGGGATCTCCACTCCGAGCACCCGGAATGATGAACTGGGAGTGGGGTCGCCACTCCGAGCATCGGAAAGGTCCGAGGAGAGGAAGAATTTTATATTCTATCTCCCGGTGCTAAAGAGGAAGAATTTTATATTCTATCTTCAGCTGGAAAAGAAACTCGAGGTGGGATTCTCCACCCCCAGTATCTGGAAGGATGAACTGGGAATGGGATCTCCACTCCGAGCACCCGGAATGATGAACTGGGAGTGGGGTCGCCACTCCGAGCATCGGAAAGGTCCGAGGAGAGGAAGAATTTTATATTCTATCTCCCGGTGCTAAAGAGGAAGAATTTTATATTCTATCTTCAGCTGGAAAAGAAACTCGAGGTGGGATTCTCCACCCCCAGTATCTGGAAGGATGAACTGGGAATGGGATCTCCACTCCGAGCACCCGGAATGATGAACTGGGAGTGGGGTCGCCACTCCGAGCATCGGAAAGGTCCGAGGAGAGGAAGAATTTTATATTCTATCTCCCGGTGCTAAAGAGGAAGAATTTTATATTCTATCTTCAGCTGGAAAAGAAACTCGAGGTGGGATTCTCCACCCCCAGTATCTGGAAGGATGAACTGGGAATGGGATCTCCACTCCGAGCACCCGGAATGATGAACTGGGAGTGGGGTCGCCACTCCGAGCATCGGAAAGGTCCGAGGAGAGGAAGAATTTTATATTCTAT
Organism: Asparagus officinalis; assembly: GCF_001876935.1. Taxonomy (NCBI): domain Eukaryota; kingdom Viridiplantae; phylum Streptophyta; class Magnoliopsida; order Asparagales; family Asparagaceae; genus Asparagus; species Asparagus officinalis. The sequence goes on along the minus strand of NW_017973154.1, from coordinate 14,718 downwards.
CTCCCGGTGCTAAAGAGGAAGAATTTTATATTCTATCTTCAGCTGGAAAAGAAACTCGAGGTGGGATTCTCCACCCCCAGTATCTGGAAGGATGAACTGGGAATGGGATCTCCACTCCGAGCACCCGGAATGATGAACTGGGAGTGGGGTCGCCACTCCGAGCATCGGAAAGGTCCGAGGAGAGGAAGAATTTTATATTCTATCTCCCGGTGCTAAAGAGGAAGAATTTTATATTCTATCTTCAGCTGGAAAAGAAACTCGAGGTGGGATTCTCCACCCCCAGTATCTGGAAGGATGAACTGGGAATGGGATCTCCACTCCGAGCACCCGGAATGATGAACTGGGAGTGGGGTCGCCACTCCGAGCATCGGAAAGGTCCGAGGAGAGGAAGAATTTTATATTCTATCTCCCGGTGCTAAAGAGGAAGAATTTTATATTCTATCTTCAGCTGGAAAAGAAACTCGAGGTGGGATTCTCCACCCCCAGTATCTGGAAGGATGAACTGGGAATGGGATCTCCACTCCGAGCACCCGGAATGATGAACTGGGAGTGGGGTCGCCACTCCGAGCATCGGAAAGGTCCGAGGAGAGGAAGAATTTTATATTCTATCTCCCGGTGCTAAAGAGGAAGAATTTTATATTCTATCTTCAGCTGGAAAAGAAACTCGAGGTGGGATTCTCCACCCCCAGTATCTGGAAGGATGAACTGGGAATGGGATCTCCACTCCGAGCACCCGGAATGATGAACTGGGAGTGGGGTCGCCACTCCGAGCATCGGAAAGGTCCGAGGAGAGGAAGAATTTTATATTCTATCTCCCGGTGCTAAAGAGGAAGAATTTTATATTCTATCTTCAGCTGGAAAAGAAACTCGAGGTGGGATTCTCCACCCCCAGTATCTGGAAGGATGAACTGGGAATGGGATCTCCACTCCGAGCACCCGGAATGATGAACTGGGAGTGGGGTCGCCACTCCGAGCATCGGAAAGGTCCGAGGAGAGGAAGAATTTTATATTCTATCTCCCGGTGCTAAAGAGGAAGAATTTTATATTCTATCTTCAGCTGGAAAAGAAACTCGAGGTGGGATTCTCCACCCCCAGTATCTGGAAGGATGAACTGGGAATGGGATCTCCACTCCGAGCACCCGGAATGATGAACTGGGAGTGGGGTCGCCACTCCGAGCATCGGAAAGGTCCGAGGAGAGGAAGAATTTTATATTCTATCTCCCGGTGCTAAAGAGGAAGAATTTTATATTCTATCTTCAGCTGGAAAAGAAACTCGAGGTGGGATTCTCCACCCCCAGTATCTGGAAGGATGAACTGGGAATGGGATCTCCACTCCGAGCACCCGGAATGATGAACTGGGAGTGGGGTCGCCACTCCGAGCATCGGAAAGGTCCGAGGAGAGGAAGAATTTTATATTCTATCTCCCGGTGCTAAAGAGGAAGAATTTTATATTCTATCTTCAGCTGGAAAAGAAACTCGAGGTGGGATTCTCCACCCCCAGTATCTGGAAGGATGAACTGGGAATGGGATCTCCACTCCGAGCACCCGGAATGATGAACTGGGAGTGGGGTCGCCACTCCGAGCATCGGAAAGGTCCGAGGAGAGGAAGAATTTTATATTCTATCTCCCGGTGCTAAAGAGGAAGAATTTTATATTCTATCTTCAGCTGGAAAAGAAACTCGAGGTGGGATTCTCCACCCCCAGTATCTGGAAGGATGAACTGGGAATGGGATCTCCACTCCGAGCACCCGGAATGATGAACTGGGAGTGGGGTCGCCACTCCGAGCATCGGAAAGGTCCGAGGAGAGGAAGAATTTTATATTCTATCTCCCGGTGCTAAAGAGGAAGAATTTTATATTCTATCTTCAGCTGGAAAAGAAACTCGAGGTGGGATTCTCCACCCCCAGTATCTGGAAGGATGAACTGGGAATGGGATCTCCACTCCGAGCACCCGGAATGATGAACTGGGAGTGGGGTCGCCACTCCGAGCATCGGAAAGGTCCGAGGAGAGGAAGAATTTTATATTCTATCTCCCGGTGCTAAAGAGGAAGAATTTTATATTCTATCTTCAGCTGGAAAAGAAACTCGAGGTGGGATTCTCCACCCCCAGTATCTGGAAGGATGAACTGGGAATGGGATCTCCACTCCGAGCACCCGGAATGATGAACTGGGAGTGGGGTCGCCACTCCGAGCATCGGAAAGGTCCGAGGAGAGGAAGAATTTTATATTCTATCTCCCGGTGCTAAAGAGGAAGAATTTTATATTCTATCTTCAGCTGGAAAAGAAACTCGAGGTGGGATTCTCCACCCCCAGTATCTGGAAGGATGAACTGGGAATGGGATCTCCACTCCGAGCACCCGGAATGATGAACTGGGAGTGGGGTCGCCACTCCGAGCATCGGAAAGGTCCGAGGAGAGGAAGAATTTTATATTCTATCTCCCGGTGCTAAAGAGGAAGAATTTTATATTCTATCTTCAGCTGGAAAAGAAACTCGAGGTGGGATTCTCCACCCCCAGTATCTGGAAGGATGAACTGGGAATGGGATCTCCACTCCGAGCACCCGGAATGATGAACTGGGAGTGGGGTCGCCACTCCGAGCATCGGAAAGGTCCGAGGAGAGGAAGAATTTTATATTCTATCTCCCGGTGCTAAAGAGGAAGAATTTTATATTCTATCTTCAGCTGGAAAAGAAACTCGAGGTGGGATTCTCCACCCCCAGTATCTGGAAGGATGAACTGGGAATGGGATCTCCACTCCGAGCACCCGGAATGATGAACTGGGAGTGGGGTCGCCACTCCGAGCATCGGAAAGGTCCGAGGAGAGGAAGAATTTTATATTCTATCTCCCGGTGCTAAAGAGGAAGAATTTTATATTCTATCTTCAGCTGGAAAAGAAACTCGAGGTGGGATTCTCCACCCCCAGTATCTGGAAGGATGAACTGGGAATGGGATCTCCACTCCGAGCACCCGGAATGATGAACTGGGAGTGGGGTCGCCACTCCGAGCATCGGAAAGGTCCGAGGAGAGGAAGAATTTTATATTCTATCTCCCGGTGCTAAAGAGGAAGAATTTTATATTCTATCTTCAGCTGGAAAAGAAACTCGAGGTGGGATTCTCCACCCCCAGTATCTGGAAGGATGAACTGGGAATGGGATCTCCACTCCGAGCACCCGGAATGATGAACTGGGAGTGGGGTCGCCACTCCGAGCATCGGAAAGGTCCGAGGAGAGGAAGAATTTTATATTCTATCTCCCGGTGCTAAAGAGGAAGAATTTTATATTCTATCTTCAGCTGGAAAAGAAACTCGAGGTGGGATTCTCCACCCCCAGTATCTGGAAGGATGAACTGGGAATGGGATCTCCACTCCGAGCACCCGGAATGATGAACTGGGAGTGGGGTCGCCACTCCGAGCATCGGAAAGGTCCGAGGAGAGGAAGAATTTTATATTCTATCTCCCGGTGCTAAAGAGGAAGAATTTTATATTCTATCTTCAGCTGGAAAAGAAACTCGAGGTGGGATTCTCCACCCCCAGTATCTGGAAGGATGAACTGGGAATGGGATCTCCACTCCGAGCACCCGGAATGATGAACTGGGAGTGGGGTCGCCACTCCGAGCATCGGAAAGGTCCGAGGAGAGGAAGAATTTTATATTCTATCTCCCGGTGCTAAAGAGGAAGAATTTTATATTCTATCTTCAGCTGGAAAAGAAACTCGAGGTGGGATTCTCCACCCCCAGTATCTGGAAGGATGAACTGGGAATGGGATCTCCACTCCGAGCACCCGGAATGATGAACTGGGAGTGGGGTCGCCACTCCGAGCATCGGAAAGGTCCGAGGAGAGGAAGAATTTTATATTCTATCTCCCGGTGCTAAAGAGGAAGAATTTTATATTCTATCTTCAGCTGGAAAAGAAACTCGAGGTGGGATTCTCCACCCCCAGTATCTGGAAGGATGAACTGGGAATGGGATCTCCACTCCGAGCACCCGGAATGATGAACTGGGAGTGGGGTCGCCACTCCGAGCATCGGAAAGGTCCGAGGAGAGGAAGAATTTTATATTCTATCTCCCGGTGCTAAAGAGGAAGAATTTTATATTCTATCTTCAGCTGGAAAAGAAACTCGAGGTGGGATTCTCCACCCCCAGTATCTGGAAGGATGAACTGGGAATGGGATCTCCACTCCGAGCACCCGGAATGATGAACTGGGAGTGGGGTCGCCACTCCGAGCATCGGAAAGGTCCGAGGAGAGGAAGAATTTTATATTCTATCTCCCGGTGCTAAAGAGGAAGAATTTTATATTCTATCTTCAGCTGGAAAAGAAACTCGAGGTGGGATTCTCCACCCCCAGTATCTGGAAGGATGAACTGGGAATGGGATCTCCACTCCGAGCACCCGGAATGATGAACTGGGAGTGGGGTCGCCACTCCGAGCATCGGAAAGGTCCGAGGAGAGGAAGAATTTTATATTCTATCTCCCGGTGCTAAAGAGGAAGAATTTTATATTCTATCTTCAGCTGGAAAAGAAACTCGAGGTGGGATTCTCCACCCCCAGTATCTGGAAGGATGAACTGGGAATGGGATCTCCACTCCGAGCACCCGGAATGATGAACTGGGAGTGGGGTCGCCACTCCGAGCATCGGAAAGGTCCGAGGAGAGGAAGAATTTTATATTCTATCTCCCGGTGCTAAAGAGGAAGAATTTTATATTCTATCTTCAGCTGGAAAAGAAACTCGAGGTGGGATTCTCCACCCCCAGTATCTGGAAGGATGAACTGGGAATGGGATCTCCACTCCGAGCACCCGGAATGATGAACTGGGAGTGGGGTCGCCACTCCGAGCATCGGAAAGGTCCGAGGAGAGGAAGAATTTTATATTCTATCTCCCGGTGCTAAAGAGGAAGAATTTTATATTCTATCTTCAGCTGGAAAAGAAACTCGAGGTGGGATTCTCCACCCCCAGTATCTGGAAGGATGAACTGGGAATGGGATCTCCACTCCGAGCACCCGGAATGATGAACTGGGAGTGGGGTCGCCACTCCGAGCATCGGAAAGGTCCGAGGAGAGGAAGAATTTTATATTCTATCTCCCGGTGCTAAAGAGGAAGAATTTTATATTCTATCTTCAGCTGGAAAAGAAACTCGAGGTGGGATTCTCCACCCCCAGTATCTGGAAGGATGAACTGGGAATGGGATCTCCACTCCGAGCACCCGGAATGATGAACTGGGAGTGGGGTCGCCACTCCGAGCATCGGAAAGGTCCGAGGAGAGGAAGAATTTTATATTCTATCTCCCGGTGCTAAAGAGGAAGAATTTTATATTCTATCTTCAGCTGGAAAAGAAACTCGAGGTGGGATTCTCCACCCCCAGTATCTGGAAGGATGAACTGGGAATGGGATCTCCACTCCGAGCACCCGGAATGATGAACTGGGAGTGGGGTCGCCACTCCGAGCATCGGAAAGGTCCGAGGAGAGGAAGAATTTTATATTCTATCTCCCGGTGCTAAAGAGGAAGAATTTTATATTCTATCTTCAGCTGGAAAAGAAACTCGAGGTGGGATTCTCCACCCCCAGTATCTGGAAGGATGAACTGGGAATGGGATCTCCACTCCGAGCACCCGGAATGATGAACTGGGAGTGGGGTCGCCACTCCGAGCATCGGAAAGGTCCGAGGAGAGGAAGAATTTTATATTCTATCTCCCGGTGCTAAAGAGGAAGAATTTTATATTCTATCTTCAGCTGGAAAAGAAACTCGAGGTGGGATTCTCCACCCCCAGTATCTGGAAGGATGAACTGGGAATGGGATCTCCACTCCGAGCACCCGGAATGATGAACTGGGAGTGGGGTCGCCACTCCGAGCATCGGAAAGGTCCGAGGAGAGGAAGAATTTTATATTCTATCTCCCGGTGCTAAAGAGGAAGAATTTTATATTCTATCTTCAGCTGGAAAAGAAACTCGAGGTGGGATTCTCCACCCCCAGTATCTGGAAGGATGAACTGGGAATGGGATCTCCACTCCGAGCACCCGGAATGATGAACTGGGAGTGGGGTCGCCACTCCGAGCATCGGAAAGGTCCGAGGAGAGGAAGAATTTTATATTCTATCTCCCGGTGCTAAAGAGGAAGAATTTTATATTCTATCTTCAGCTGGAAAAGAAACTCGAGGTGGGATTCTCCACCCCCAGTATCTGGAAGGATGAACTGGGAATGGGATCTCCACTCCGAGCACCCGGAATGATGAACTGGGAGTGGGGTCGCCACTCCGAGCATCGGAAAGGTCCGAGGAGAGGAAGAATTTTATATTCTATCTCCCGGTGCTAAAGAGGAAGAATTTTATATTCTATCTTCAGCTGGAAAAGAAACTCGAGGTGGGATTCTCCACCCCCAGTATCTGGAAGGATGAACTGGGAATGGGATCTCCACTCCGAGCACCCGGAATGATGAACTGGGAGTGGGGTCGCCACTCCGAGCATCGGAAAGGTCCGAGGAGAGGAAGAATTTTATATTCTATCTCCCGGTGCTAAAGAGGAAGAATTTTATATTCTATCTTCAGCTGGAAAAGAAACTCGAGGTGGGATTCTCCACCCCCAGTATCTGGAAGGATGAACTGGGAATGGGATCTCCACTCCGAGCACCCGGAATGATGAACTGGGAGTGGGGTCGCCACTCCGAGCATCGGAAAGGTCCGAGGAGAGGAAGAATTTTATATTCTATCTCCCGGTGCTAAAGAGGAAGAATTTTATATTCTATCTTCAGCTGGAAAAGAAACTCGAGGTGGGATTCTCCACCCCCAGTATCTGGAAGGATGAACTGGGAATGGGATCTCCACTCCGAGCACCCGGAATGATGAACTGGGAGTGGGGTCGCCACTCCGAGCATCGGAAAGGTCCGAGGAGAGGAAGAATTTTATATTCTATCTCCCGGTGCTAAAGAGGAAGAATTTTATATTCTATCTTCAGCTGGAAAAGAAACTCGAGGTGGGATTCTCCACCCCCAGTATCTGGAAGGATGAACTGGGAATGGGATCTCCACTCCGAGCACCCGGAATGATGAACTGGGAGTGGGGTCGCCACTCCGAGCATCGGAAAGGTCCGAGGAGAGGAAGAATTTTATATTCTATCTCCCGGTGCTAAAGAGGAAGAATTTTATATTCTATCTTCAGCTGGAAAAGAAACTCGAGGTGGGATTCTCCACCCCCAGTATCTGGAAGGATGAACTGGGAATGGGATCTCCACTCCGAGCACCCGGAATGATGAACTGGGAGTGGGGTCGCCACTCCGAGCATCGGAAAGGTCCGAGGAGAGGAAGAATTTTATATTCTATCTCCCGGTGCTAAAGAGGAAGAATTTTATATTCTATCTTCAGCTGGAAAAGAAACTCGAGGTGGGATTCTCCACCCCCAGTATCTGGAAGGATGAACTGGGAATGGGATCTCCACTCCGAGCACCCGGAATGATGAACTGGGAGTGGGGTCGCCACTCCGAGCATCGGAAAGGTCCGAGGAGAGGAAGAATTTTATATTCTATCTCCCGGTGCTAAAGAGGAAGAATTTTATATTCTATCTTCAGCTGGAAAAGAAACTCGAGGTGGGATTCTCCACCCCCAGTATCTGGAAGGATGAACTGGGAATGGGATCTCCACTCCGAGCACCCGGAATGATGAACTGGGAGTGGGGTCGCCACTCCGAGCATCGGAAAGGTCCGAGGAGAGGAAGAATTTTATATTCTATCTCCCGGTGCTAAAGAGGAAGAATTTTATATTCTATCTTCAGCTGGAAAAGAAACTCGAGGTGGGATTCTCCACCCCCAGTATCTGGAAGGATGAACTGGGAATGGGATCTCCACTCCGAGCACCCGGAATGATGAACTGGGAGTGGGGTCGCCACTCCGAGCATCGGAAAGGTCCGAGGAGAGGAAGAATTTTATATTCTATCTCCCGGTGCTAAAGAGGAAGAATTTTATATTCTATCTTCAGCTGGAAAAGAAACTCGAGGTGGGATTCTCCACCCCCAGTATCTGGAAGGATGAACTGGGAATGGGATCTCCACTCCGAGCACCCGGAATGATGAACTGGGAGTGGGGTCGCCACTCCGAGCATCGGAAAGGTCCGAGGAGAGGAAGAATTTTATATTCTATCTCCCGGTGCTAAAGAGGAAGAATTTTATATTCTATCTTCAGCTGGAAAAGAAACTCGAGGTGGGATTCTCCACCCCCAGTATCTGGAAGGATGAACTGGGAATGGGATCTCCACTCCGAGCACCCGGAATGATGAACTGGGAGTGGGGTCGCCACTCCGAGCATCGGAAAGGTCCGAGGAGAGGAAGAATTTTATATTCTATCTCCCGGTGCTAAAGAGGAAGAATTTTATATTCTATCTTCAGCTGGAAAAGAAACTCGAGGTGGGATTCTCCACCCCCAGTATCTGGAAGGATGAACTGGGAATGGGATCTCCACTCCGAGCACCCGGAATGATGAACTGGGAGTGGGGTCGCCACTCCGAGCATCGGAAAGGTCCGAGGAGAGGAAGAATTTTATATTCTATCTCCCGGTGCTAAAGAGGAAGAATTTTATATTCTATCTTCAGCTGGAAAAGAAACTCGAGGTGGGATTCTCCACCCCCAGTATCTGGAAGGATGAACTGGGAATGGGATCTCCACTCCGAGCACCCGGAATGATGAACTGGGAGTGGGGTCGCCACTCCGAGCATCGGAAAGGTCCGAGGAGAGGAAGAATTTTATATTCTATCTCCCGGTGCTAAAGAGGAAGAATTTTATATTCTATCTTCAGCTGGAAAAGAAACTCGAGGTGGGATTCTCCACCCCCAGTATCTGGAAGGATGAACTGGGAATGGGATCTCCACTCCGAGCACCCGGAATGATGAACTGGGAGTGGGGTCGCCACTCCGAGCATCGGAAAGGTCCGAGGAGAGGAAGAATTTTATATTCTATCTCCCGGTGCTAAAGAGGAAGAATTTTATATTCTATCTTCAGCTGGAAAAGAAACTCGAGGTGGGATTCTCCACCCCCAGTATCTGGAAGGATGAACTGGGAATGGGATCTCCACTCCGAGCACCCGGAATGATGAACTGGGAGTGGGGTCGCCACTCCGAGCATCGGAAAGGTCCGAGGAGAGGAAGAATTTTATATTCTATCTCCCGGTGCTAAAGAGGAAGAATTTTATATTCTATCTTCAGCTGGAAAAGAAACTCGAGGTGGGATTCTCCACCCCCAGTATCTGGAAGGATGAACTGGGAATGGGATCTCCACTCCGAGCACCCGGAATGATGAACTGGGAGTGGGGTCGCCACTCCGAGCATCGGAAAGGTCCGAGGAGAGGAAGAATTTTATATTCTATCTCCCGGTGCTAAAGAGGAAGAATTTTATATTCTATCTTCAGCTGGAAAAGAAACTCGAGGTGGGATTCTCCACCCCCAGTATCTGGAAGGATGAACTGGGAATGGGATCTCCACTCCGAGCACCCGGAATGATGAACTGGGAGTGGGGTCGCCACTCCGAGCATCGGAAAGGTCCGAGGAGAGGAAGAATTTTATATTCTATCTCCCGGTGCTAAAGAGGAAGAATTTTATATTCTATCTTCAGCTGGAAAAGAAACTCGAGGTGGGATTCTCCACCCCCAGTATCTGGAAGGATGAACTGGGAATGGGATCTCCACTCCGAGCACCCGGAATGATGAACTGGGAGTGGGGTCGCCACTCCGAGCATCGGAAAGGTCCGAGGAGAGGAAGAATTTTATATTCTATCTCCCGGTGCTAAAGAGGAAGAATTTTATATTCTATCTTCAGCTGGAAAAGAAACTCGAGGTGGGATTCTCCACCCCCAGTATCTGGAAGGATGAACTGGGAATGGGATCTCCACTCCGAGCACCCGGAATGATGAACTGGGAGTGGGGTCGCCACTCCGAGCATCGGAAAGGTCCGAGGAGAGGAAGAATTTTATATTCTATCTCCCGGTGCTAAAGAGGAAGAATTTTATATTCTATCTTCAGCTGGAAAAGAAACTCGAGGTGGGATTCTCCACCCCCAGTATCTGGAAGGATGAACTGGGAATGGGATCTCCACTCCGAGCACCCGGAATGATGAACTGGGAGTGGGGTCGCCACTCCGAGCATCGGAAAGGTCCGAGGAGAGGAAGAATTTTATATTCTATCTCCCGGTGCTAAAGAGGAAGAATTTTATATTCTATCTTCAGCTGGAAAAGAAACTCGAGGTGGGATTCTCCACCCCCAGTATCTGGAAGGATGAACTGGGAATGGGATCTCCACTCCGAGCACCCGGAATGATGAACTGGGAGTGGGGTCGCCACTCCGAGCATCGGAAAGGTCCGAGGAGAGGAAGAATTTTATATTCTATCTCCCGGTGCTAAAGAGGAAGAATTTTATATTCTATCTTCAGCTGGAAAAGAAACTCGAGGTGGGATTCTCCACCCCCAGTATCTGGAAGGATGAACTGGGAATGGGATCTCCACTCCGAGCACCCGGAATGATGAACTGGGAGTGGGGTCGCCACTCCGAGCATCGGAAAGGTCCGAGGAGAGGAAGAATTTTATATTCTATCTCCCGGTGCTAAAGAGGAAGAATTTTATATTCTATCTTCAGCTGGAAAAGAAACTCGAGGTGGGATTCTCCACCCCCAGTATCTGGAAGGATGAACTGGGAATGGGATCTCCACTCCGAGCACCCGGAATGATGAACTGGGAGTGGGGTCGCCACTCCGAGCATCGGAAAGGTCCGAGGAGAGGAAGAATTTTATATTCTATCTCCCGGTGCTAAAGAGGAAGAATTTTATATTCTATCTTCAGCTGGAAAAGAAACTCGAGGTGGGATTCTCCACCCCCAGTATCTGGAAGGATGAACTGGGAATGGGATCTCCACTCCGAGCACCCGGAATGATGAACTGGGAGTGGGGTCGCCACTCCGAGCATCGGAAAGGTCCGAGGAGAGGAAGAATTTTATATTCTATCTCCCGGTGCTAAAGAGGAAGAATTTTATATTCTATCTTCAGCTGGAAAAGAAACTCGAGGTGGGATTCTCCACCCCCAGTATCTGGAAGGATGAACTGGGAATGGGATCTCCACTCCGAGCACCCGGAATGATGAACTGGGAGTGGGGTCGCCACTCCGAGCATCGGAAAGGTCCGAGGAGAGGAAGAATTTTATATTCTATCTCCCGGTGCTAAAGAGGAAGAATTTTATATTCTATCTTCAGCTGGAAAAGAAACTCGAGGTGGGATTCTCCACCCCCAGTATCTGGAAGGATGAACTGGGAATGGGATCTCCACTCCGAGCACCCGGAATGATGAACTGGGAGTGGGGTCGCCACTCCGAGCATCGGAAAGGTCCGAGGAGAGGAAGAATTTTATATTCTATCTCCCGGTGCTAAAGAGGAAGAATTTTATATTCTATCTTCAGCTGGAAAAGAAACTCGAGGTGGGATTCTCCACCCCCAGTATCTGGAAGGATGAACTGGGAATGGGATCTCCACTCCGAGCACCCGGAATGATGAACTGGGAGTGGGGTCGCCACTCCGAGCATCGGAAAGGTCCGAGGAGAGGAAGAATTTTATATTCTATCTCCCGGTGCTAAAGAGGAAGAATTTTATATTCTATCTTCAGCTGGAAAAGAAACTCGAGGTGGGATTCTCCACCCCCAGTATCTGGAAGGATGAACTGGGAATGGGATCTCCACTCCGAGCACCCGGAATGATGAACTGGGAGTGGGGTCGCCACTCCGAGCATCGGAAAGGTCCGAGGAGAGGAAGAATTTTATATTCTATCTCCCGGTGCTAAAGAGGAAGAATTTTATATTCTATCTTCAGCTGGAAAAGAAACTCGAGGTGGGATTCTCCACCCCCAGTATCTGGAAGGATGAACTGGGAATGGGATCTCCACTCCGAGCACCCGGAATGATGAACTGGGAGTGGGGTCGCCACTCCGAGCATCGGAAAGGTCCGAGGAGAGGAAGAATTTTATATTCTATCTCCCGGTGCTAAAGAGGAAGAATTTTATATTCTATCTTCAGCTGGAAAAGAAACTCGAGGTGGGATTCTCCACCCCCAGTATCTGGAAGGATGAACTGGGAATGGGATCTCCACTCCGAGCACCCGGAATGATGAACTGGGAGTGGGGTCGCCACTCCGAGCATCGGAAAGGTCCGAGGAGAGGAAGAATTTTATATTCTATCTCCCGGTGCTAAAGAGGAAGAATTTTATATTCTATCTTCAGCTGGAAAAGAAACTCGAGGTGGGATTCTCCACCCCCAGTATCTGGAAGGATGAACTGGGAATGGGATCTCCACTCCGAGCACCCGGAATGATGAACTGGGAGTGGGGTCGCCACTCCGAGCATCGGAAAGGTCCGAGGAGAGGAAGAATTTTATATTCTATCTCCCGGTGCTAAAGAGGAAGAATTTTATATTCTATCTTCAGCTGGAAAAGAAACTCGAGGTGGGATTCTCCACCCCCAGTATCTGGAAGGATGAACTGGGAATGGGATCTCCACTCCGAGCACCCGGAATGATGAACTGGGAGTGGGGTCGCCACTCCGAGCATCGGAAAGGTCCGAGGAGAGGAAGAATTTTATATTCTATCTCCCGGTGCTAAAGAGGAAGAATTTTATATTCTATCTTCAGCTGGAAAAGAAACTCGAGGTGGGATTCTCCACCCCCAGTATCTGGAAGGATGAACTGGGAATGGGATCTCCACTCCGAGCACCCGGAATGATGAACTGGGAGTGGGGTCGCCACTCCGAGCATCGGAAAGGTCCGAGGAGAGGAAGAATTTTATATTCTATCTCCCGGTGCTAAAGAGGAAGAATTTTATATTCTATCTTCAGCTGGAAAAGAAACTCGAGGTGGGATTCTCCACCCCCAGTATCTGGAAGGATGAACTGGGAATGGGATCTCCACTCCGAGCACCCGGAATGATGAACTGGGAGTGGGGTCGCCACTCCGAGCATCGGAAAGGTCCGAGGAGAGGAAGAATTTTATATTCTATCTCCCGGTGCTAAAGAGGAAGAATTTTATATTCTATCTTCAGCTGGAAAAGAAACTCGAGGTGGGATTCTCCACCCCCAGTATCTGGAAGGATGAACTGGGAATGGGATCTCCACTCCGAGCACCCGGAATGATGAACTGGGAGTGGGGTCGCCACTCCGAGCATCGGAAAGGTCCGAGGAGAGGAAGAATTTTATATTCTATCTCCCGGTGCTAAAGAGGAAGAATTTTATATTCTATCTTCAGCTGGAAAAGAAACTCGAGGTGGGATTCTCCACCCCCAGTATCTGGAAGGATGAACTGGGAATGGGATCTCCACTCCGAGCACCCGGAATGATGAACTGGGAGTGGGGTCGCCACTCCGAGCATCGGAAAGGTCCGAGGAGAGGAAGAATTTTATATTCTATCTCCCGGTGCTAAAGAGGAAGAATTTTATATTCTATCTTCAGCTGGAAAAGAAACTCGAGGTGGGATTCTCCACCCCCAGTATCTGGAAGGATGAACTGGGAATGGGATCTCCACTCCGAGCACCCGGAATGATGAACTGGGAGTGGGGTCGCCACTCCGAGCATCGGAAAGGTCCGAGGAGAGGAAGAATTTTATATTCTATCTCCCGGTGCTAAAGAGGAAGAATTTTATATTCTATCTTCAGCTGGAAAAGAAACTCGAGGTGGGATTCTCCACCCCCAGTATCTGGAAGGATGAACTGGGAATGGGATCTCCACTCCGAGCACCCGGAATGATGAACTGGGAGTGGGGTCGCCACTCCGAGCATCGGAAAGGTCCGAGGAGAGGAAGAATTTTATATTCTATCTCCCGGTGCTAAAGAGGAAGAATTTTATATTCTATCTTCAGCTGGAAAAGAAACTCGAGGTGGGATTCTCCACCCCCAGTATCTGGAAGGATGAACTGGGAATGGGATCTCCACTCCGAGCACCCGGAATGATGAACTGGGAGTGGGGTCGCCACTCCGAGCATCGGAAAGGTCCGAGGAGAGGAAGAATTTTATATTCTATCTCCCGGTGCTAAAGAGGTGTTTTCGGGGAAAGTTGCTGTTTTCATTGCTTTTGAATCTGTTACAACTTCAAACGTTACAACAAGAATCGATAAAAAAGGTCGGTCTTTTTATAAGACCTCCTTGTGCAACAAAACAAAGATTACAACTTTTCGAAAATAAACACGAGATCCCGTTTTGGTGCGGTCTCGCTTGCGTGGGTCTTTGGCCTGTGACGGGGATGTTGATATCCGTGGACCACCGGGGCAATCAGATCCGTTCCGGATAAATCGGACAGAGTTTCGTCGATCCGCGTGAGATCTAGAAACTTCTAATCCAGAAATATCGGACAGAACTTCGTCGATCCGCGTGAGATCTAGAAGCTATAAGCGTATACCTCGGCTAAAACGAGGTAATAGATCTTCTTAGTATCAACGCTAAAGGCCGATACTAAGGAAAGAGTTGAAGCGCTCGATCACTGTTTGCTGCAGCAGGGCTTCGCCAAGGCTCTCCAAAAATCCAGATCCTCAAAAATGAGCCAAGGGGTTGCTATTTATAGGCAATGGGGCACCTAGGGGGCTTGGACACCCCTAGGGTGTCTCTCCAAATCCGAGACACCCCTAGGGTGTCTCGGAAATTCCGAGACATTTCCGAGACACCCCTAGGGGTGTCTCGGAAATTCCGAGACACCCCTAGGGGTGTCTCGGATTTTTCGAGACACCCCTGGGGTGTC
>NW_017973153.1:24578-41652 GCF_001876935.1 Asparagus officinalis | reverse complement strand
AATACAATGGTTTGTTCTCGATAACAAATGAGAATGCAATGAAGCTCACTCTCACTAAATCACACACCGCCACCCAAAAAATATATAGTATGGAATTGTTATAGGCTCAATACAGTGTGTTTGATATCAGTGAACAGAAAATATACAAACCAATAAATATAGCTTAGATATGAAATTGAAATAAAAAGCTATACGTAAAATGAGTTAGGAAAACTTCTCAATAGACAAGAAGAACAGTAGATGATGTAATTGAAAACCTCTTCTTGTTGTAGGAAACTTCTTTTGAAACAGACTGACGAAATCAGCTTAACAGCTCTTAAACAACTCTTAATCTTTTGTTAAAACTTATTGTAAAACAAACTTCTTTTTGAAACAGACTGATGAAATCAGCTTAAACAGCTCTTTAAACAACTCTTAATCTTTTGTTAAAAACTTATTGTAAAACAAAACCTTGGTAGTTAAAAGAAGAAGGTAATGGGGTATTTATACCCACTCAAAATATCAGCCAAAACAAACTTGAAAAGACCAAAATAGCCCCAGAAAATGGGGTATTTATACCCACTCAAAATATCAGCCAAAACAAACTTGAAAAGACCAAAATAGCCCCAGAAAATCAAATAAAAAAATAGCCGTTGAAAAGCAATTATGAGTTCGGTGGTCGACCGTGAGAAAGTGGCGATCGACCGCGAAGTACAAAAAGGCTGAGAGTGAAATTTAAAAGCTGGCGGTCAACCGCGACGGTCGACCGCGGCGATCGACCGCGGCGGTCGACCGTGAAAGTCGACGGTCGACCGCGGCGATCGACCGCGGCGGTCGACCGTGAAAGTCTCTGGATGAGCCATGGTCGACATTCATGGTCGACCGCAATCCAATAAAAGGCAGACTAAGAAAATTAATTACTAGCGGTCGACCGTGGTGGTCGACCGCAAACTGATACATATCAATGGACAGGTTTTGGGTTAATTTTAAAAATACGTTAAAATATCAAATCAATTCCAAAAATAGTAAAACTTTGGGTAAAGTTTCTAAATGATAAAATAAACATGTTTGAAAAGGAATTTTTGGAAATGCAATTTTCGTTTGTGAAAACTCACTAGTTTTGAAAAGTGTTCATAAAACTTGTTTTTCACGAACATGAAAATTGAGATATGACTTGTTAACACGTATATATATCATGCATACATTATATATATATAATAAAGTATGAATTAGCTGTAAACATGAAATAAAAGCTATTGTGACAAAGTTTGATGAAAAATCATTTATATGATAGAAAACGTCAAATTTGTGTCGTGTTTACATATTGAGCTTAAATATAATCATACGATATATGTAAGCAAACTAAATTTATACCTAGGTGAATGCACACACATGAACTTAAATATTTAACTCTTGATTGCTGTGTTTTGAATTACCTGTAAAGAGAAAAACCAAACAACAAAAACTAGAAAATAGATTAGCTATAAATTGTTTGACAAATCATCATCAAAACCAAAGGGCCAACAGATCCTACTATCTACTCTTGATGAAAGTGAAAGGAGTACTAGAGACCTTGTCGATTGAGAAACTGTGTCTCCAAATAGAAAAAGTGTTAGAGCGGAAGCGAACGACCCCCGTCAAAGAACTACAAGAAGTGTCGGTTGACCTAGATAGTTAACAAAGGTAAAGATTGGGTCAAGCCTTGTTGAACTCCAATAAGGAGTTGTGATTGCATTCCTATGCAAGAATGCAAAGTATTTGCTTAGGGGACCAAAGACAAGTTGGGAATTCCCCTGAAGTGGCAAGCCTGAGCTCTCAGTTGACCGACACACCAAGCCGATTCGATTAAAGAAGAGGCATCTAGGCCCTAAGAGGCTCATGGTTGCCACCAATGAAGTTGACCTACTACTTAAAGTCGATTTCATCAGAGAAGTGCAGTACCCAGAGTGGTTATCTAATGTAGTTCTGGTAAAGAAGTCCCTTGGCAAATGGAGGAAAGCTAGCCTAAAGGATAGCTACCCTTAGGATCGATCAGCTTGTAGAAGAGAGTACGGGTCACAAACTGCTCAGCTTTATGGACGTCTTCTCCGGCTATAACCAGATCATTAAGGCAAAGCATGATCAAGGGAACACCTTATTTATTACGGGCCAGGGGACCTATTGATACAAGGTGATGCCATTCGGTTCTAAGAATGCAAGCACTACCTACCAGATGTTGGTCTACAAGATTTTTAAATACCAGATCGGTCGCAATGTGGAAGTCTACATAGATGATATCCTTGTGAAGTTAAAGCAGGCATCGTCTCATGTGTCGAATCTTGAAGAGACCTTCTTTGTACTCTGACACTACTACATGATGCTCTACCTGGATAAATGTGCTTTTAGAGTATAATCAGACAAATTCCTTAGATTCATGATTACTCAGTGATGCATTGAAATCAACCCCGAGAAGATATCTGCTATAAAGCAACTGCCTAAACCCCGCACACTGAAGGTCATTCAGAGGCTAAATGGCAAGATAGTGGCATTAGGCCGATTCTTTTCAAACTCTGCTGAGAGAAGCCTTCCATTCTTTAAAACATTGAGAGGGAGCAAGGAGCTGAAGGAAGGTATGGGCTAGATGGTCAAGTGCAGCGAGGCCTTCAAGGACCTCAAGAAATATTTGGGCACCAAGTCACTATTGAGTCAACTCAAAGAGGGAGAGAGCCTATATCTCTACTTGTCCATCTCTCCAGAAGCCATTAGCTTTGTATTAAGCAAAGAGAAGGATAATATGTAGAAGCCGGTATACTATGTTAGCTGGATCTTGAAGATGGCTGAACTCAACTACATCCTCATTGAGAAATCCTCTTTCATTCTTATTACTACAGCTAGAAGGCTTCGACCCTATTTACAGGAACATACCATAATTTTTCAGATAAACTTATCTTTAAAGAAAGCACTTGGAAGTCCAACCACTTCAGGGAAGATGATCAAATGGTCAGTCAAGCTCATTGAATATGACGTGAAATTTGAGCCTAGGACGGCCATAAAGGCCAAAGCCTTGGCTGACTTCTTGATAGAGTCAACCAAACCAGATTATGAACCATCTCCTCTTATACCGATCCCCCTACTAGAGTATTTAGGGTCCAATTCAGCCTAGATGCTTGCTTATCGATGTAGGCGTATAAAATTACCTATAGGTCCCTTAGCATGGTTCAGCATGATGGTTCGACAAATCAACGGATGTTCGAGCGACGAGGCGATAAAGCACACAAACAACGGCATATGTTCGCCTGTGGAACCAATCCAACAGTTCGGAAAGTCAACGAGTCGTCCAACGACAAAATAGATTTGTACTCAAACACCGAGGCGGAAATACTGCCAAATAAAGACCCGGGCTATCAAATCAAAGTCCGGACGAATCAAACGAAGAACTGAAAGACGGAAAACACCGGAAAACGGCGAAACGGAACACACCCGGGGACTCGGCCTAAACCGAGCCAACCCGGGGTGGCTCTGCCGGATTGTCACCTCAACTCGGAGATCTGAAGGCTTGAAGACTTGGAGACCCGGATTTGATTCTTAGCGAGCACCCGCACCGAAAAAGGCAGGAGTTCGAGAGAGTCTAATCCTCAGATCTACGTCGTTACACTCCGGATCTAAGCTTGGTTCTTAGATCCCGAGATTCGAGCGGTCGTTTCCTTGGTGAAACGATCCCTCCCGGCTATTATCTCCTTGGTGGGATAATACCCGTAATACGTCGTAGATCTGCTTGGATCCAGATCACGCGGTGGTCCACGGTAAGCAACCCCGGCGCAGGCAAACAACCCACAGAAGCAAGAGACCGAATAACAGGATCTTGTGATTTGTTCGGTAAAAGAGAGAAGTTGTAATTTTGATTTCTTTGTTTTATTTTGATTTTCATTGTAAGCCGGATCTTATAAAAAGACCGGATCTCTTTGTAACACATAAAGTTGTTAACTGAGTGCAATGGCAGGTCGACATGAGAAAAGCACCCGGACTTTTCCGGGCGAACAATCTGGCGACTCGACAGTGGGAGCGCACCGATCTGCACTGCTGAGATGCGGAGCGTGCGCAGCCGCGGGATGTCTTCTTGATCCTGTGGTCGTGGAGGCGTGTTCGATGTGGATGAGTTGTCGTTACAACCGAAGGTAGGCGAGGAGTACGTGGTCGCTCGGTCTGGATGCACCTCTCCCCGCCCAAGTCAAGAAGTTCAGAGAGTCTCCTCCAGGAGAAGAAGTCCGTTGGTGCGAAGAGTTTGAAGGCCACGCCATCTGTTTTGATCGTGACCTCTTTACCCTGTTTTCGACGGTTTCTGAGCTGTGCGCTCAGGTGAAATGTCCTTATCGGCTCTGAAGCCAGGTAGAGATGCCTGCTGTCGAAGTCGTGGTGAATTTCTCATTTGCTATAGAGAGCTCGCGCATGACGCTAGGCGCCAACTGCCTGTGAGTCGGCGAAGCAGGTTCGTGTCATAGTGCCATTGGATGTCTGTGTGACTGGGGGTCGCGTTTACTATTGAGGGATTCTGTTAGAACAAACGGGTTCATAAGTCAGCCTCAACTATGCTAAATGAAGGCTGGTTCCTGCCAAGCCATTCAACTAATTGAGTGGGTTCTGTGTCAATCTGGGTACCTTGCTTGCCGATTTTCTATTTTTGGGATGGATACGTATCCGCAAGCGGCCGCGCATTTCTGCGGCAAGCGGGGCGGGCTAAAGCTGAAGAAGCGCCGTAACGCAAGCTACAGCGTGAGGTGGCCGAGCGAAGCAGGCCAATCGACTCGGCGAGAGGTTTGGAAGCCGAAGTCTGGAGGCGGTTTCAGACTAAGGAGGCAAACCGCAAACGGCCAAGGTTCACAGTCCTGGTTTCGGCAAATGTCTATCGCAAACCCGGTGATTTCTGCAACTCTCTTCGGGAATCTGCAGGTACCATCCGCAGGAGAGAAAGTGCAGTTTTTGTTAGGCGGCTCTCTGGTCCTTTATTCCCAATATGAGGACGTAGGTAAAGCTCCAGTCCAAGAATTTTGCTTTGGGACCAATGAAGATTAGTCCCATAAGATATATCATCTGCTGGGAGGTCGCTTCGCATTACCGCAGTCCCTTTGAGAAATTGCGGCTGGCTGCTTTCAATGCGCACAACTTTCGCATTTAGAAGTAGTCATTTTTGGAGCTCTGCTGGTTAGATTTTCACGCTTCTTAGTGGCTACTTGGTTTAAGGGCGCTGTGTTTGCAAGAGGGTGCGAACTCTGGACGGTCGAAGAAGATAAACCACCTCAGAAGGATATGTTGTGTCTGATGACGACGACGTTATATGTCCTGGAGAATGTGCCAACGACACGATGGGTTGGCCTCTAGACCGTCAAGCGGAGCGAGCTGTACTATCTGCAGGGGTCTAGAATTAAACAGAAAGGGAGCCCTAAAGATTAAAGAAGCGCAATGTCCTTGCTCGAAGCTTATTCGGGAGTAACTGCTCAGAATGCAACTTGTGTCTAAACAGTCCGCTGACAGGGTTTCAGTATTCGAGAGTACTTAGTGTCGATAACCGCCAAAACCATAGGCATATGGGTTTCCAACTGAGAGAAATAGGCGGTCAAACGGCTTGAACTCCCGAGAGTTCTATCCGCGCAAACATGACTTAACAGAGGGACGTCGATACGAGATGATCTCGAAACATACTGAAAGCATCCCGACTAGAACCGGTCTGCAGTCGAGCCATCGAACGAGCAACGCTATGGTAGGGTCGGACATAATACACCCTTTCAAGGATAGAATTGAAGGAATGTCTGATGGCCGGTTCAGACGTGGCATGTCTTAGAGTATTATACTTGTATTCCAGTGAGGGAGCATTTACGCCGGCGTAGGTTCCACTGGTATGATTGAGCTGGCGGTGATGTGTACGATGGATAGGATGTCTGAAATGTTACGTTTGGCCAACAGAAAGAAAGTTTCCAATTTGAAATGGATATGGCCATGCAGGGCGGATGATGAAGAAATTTGCAATGTGACCTAATCAGATTCCAAGCATTGGCGAACCAACAAGGCGAGCAGAATCATTGTAACCCGATTAATCTGGAAGATGAGGATGCGAATGCTCGTAATACCAATGGTCCTCCCGTCAACGCAGGGGGTGGTAATGAGAATGCTGGCGAAGAAACCAGCGAAAACCTGAAGATCAAAAATCTCGAGAGCAAAATCAATACGTTGATTTCCGCTCAAGAGACAAAAAAGACGGGCATTCCTTGTCCATACCCAAGGGAGTGGGAATCAATCCCATATCCGGCGAAGTTCAGTCTAATTAACTTCACGCCGTTTAATGGGATGGGTTCCCCTACTCAGCATTTGATATATTTCAAATCGCACTTGGGAGTCATCTCTGGTAATGAACCTCTGATGGTGCGGTCATTCGTTGGCACTCTTCGCGGAGCCGCCTTCGATTGGTATCGTCGCCTCAAGCCAGGGAGCATAAATAGCTGGGACGACATGGAGTCAAAGTTCCTCGCAAACTTCTTCGATGACGACACCGAAGTTTCTATTGGGTCATTGCTCGATGAGAAGCAGAAAGACGGGGAGTTGGTCGACACCTTCGTCAAGAGGTTCCGCAACAAGGCGATGAATTGCCGGGACCCGATCACCGAGGAATTCATTCTCCAGACTTGCCACAACAACCTCTCGCCGTGGAAGGATTTGAAAGTCCGAGGGGAGCAAGCTAAGCGGTTCATCAAAAGGAAGAAGGCGGAGAGAGGTCAACCGGCAACAAATCTTCCGAAGTAGAACTTTAACCAAAGAGGAAAAGGTAAAGCTCAGTTTAATGCTGTTGATGCTAACCAAACCTTTCAGTTGCAACCTCAGCAACAGCAGCAGCAACGTCATCAAAAGGAAGAAGGCGGAGAGAGGTCAACCGGCAACAAATCTTCCGAAGTAGAACTTTAACCAAAGAGGAAAAGGTAAAGCTCAGTTTAATGCTGTTGATGCTAACCAAACCTTTCAGTTACAACCTCAGCAACAGCAGCAGCAACGGGCACCGCAACAACCACAGCAGCAACGAGCGCCACAGCAATCCCAACCTCATTGGCAGCAGCGGTCCCAGAAGCAAAAGTCTTTGGAGCCAAGGTTTCCAAAGACATACTCCTTCAAAGACGACGAGGTGCCCGGCATTTTCAAATATTTGTTGGAGAACAACAAAATCCAGCTGCCAGCAATCGTGGATCAGGAGGGAGCAAACAAGGTGACGGACCCAAAGTACTGCGCGTATCACAGAGCGGTCCATCACCCTACGAGGTCGGGCTACCCCCTCAAGGACAAGATCCAGGCACTCATTGACGTGGGCGTCATAACCCCGAAGCCTGCCAAGAACGTGGGAGCAAACGCCGTGTCAATCAGTTTCGGATCGATACCTACGACTTGGTTCGAGCCAAAGCACATCACCAAAGTCGGGATGAAGACGGTGAACGACGACCCGCATGGACAGCGCCAAAAAGGACTTGTGCCGCACACAACTCCAAACGGTGAAATCCTTTGGGTTCATCCAGACTTGATTGAAGATTTACAATGGACTGGAACCTCTTCCAAGAAAAATTCAAAAGGAAAAGGCAAGTCTTGTTATGGAGTTTCTGTTACTCCAGAGGAAGATGACGAAACAATGCCTGTTTTCTCATTTCCCGACAATGAACATGGGAATGGTCGACTGGATGGGGTGGAGATGATTACAACTACCCCCGTACCTGCTGAGAGGACCCAACAGGAGCCCCTGCACCAAGATGTTCGAATCCCAAGGCAGTCTCGATTCAATCAGCAGATTGGAAGAGATAAACCGGGAGATTCAAACACTTCATGTCACTTCGATGTTATGACCCAATTGGCTAACATCCCAGTAAAAGTGACTCTACACGAGTTATCACGTCTCTCCAAAAACACTAGGGATGCGTTCAACATTACTCCTGACCAGCTCACTCAAATAGTTCAAGAAGCACTAATCAAGCAGAAAGAAGAATTTGAGGGCAAGATGGAATCGGCTATGCGGCAAATAAGAGAGTTGCAAGCTGAAAGGCATAAATTTCCTAAATCGGATCATCAGGCTGGGCCTAGCTGTTGCGTTACCCCAACCACGCCTATTCCAGATAGGACAAATACCAATGGTCCGAATTTGAATATGGTTGTTAAGACTGATTCTCCCCTCGATAACATTGGGAGTGGTACGACCAGATCCTTCAATGACACTGGGGGTGGCCCAATTCCTACCTCTCGACATCATGAAAGTAAAGACGAAAAGCAGAAGGAAATCGAGTCTGTCACCACCTCGACTAGACGCTATCCTAAAAGACAGAGGGTCGAAGAAAGCCAATCAGAGTTCGTACCCAGGTTCGCTGCTGATCAAGCGTCACAACGACAGTCGTGGAAGCGATCGCCACAACAGTCAATTCAGATAAAACGATACTCTTTCGAGGATGATGAGGTTCCAGCCATCCTCAAGTACCTCCTAAAAAGCGACAAAATCAAGCTCCCACCTATTAAAAGCCAGGAGGAAGCCAATGAGAGTTCAGACCCAAATTATTGTGAATACCACAGGAAGATCCTTCATCCCACCAAGGCCTGCTTTGCTTTAAAGAAAAGCATCCAGACCTTAGTTGAAGCCGGCGTCTCGACGGCAGAACAAACCGAATAAGAGTGACCATCACACTCCGACAAGTATATGAGTATAAACTGCTTCTTTCGAAACTCCAACGGGTATATGAGTATAAACTGTTTCCTTTGTATCTAACGGGAAGTTCCTGGAGGACATCATACAGGATGTTCTTAAGGATAACCCGATATTAATCAAAAGGGTTGGAAATAAGATATTGCTTATTCTCAGCAAATTCGAGCCCAAATGGGAAGGACCGTTCGTAGTAGAAACAGTCTACTCAAACGGCGCCTATCGCCTAGTCACCAAAGATGGTGATCGGCTGATGATGCCAATAAATGGCAAATTCCTGAAGAGGTACTATCCTTAGCACCTTTCAGAAGGAGCTGATGTATCGGGAAGTTCCCGGAAGAATACCACATTGGGGTATTCTTAGGGATAACCTGGTCGGTATAAGAGAGATGAACAAGAAGTCCACATTCGAACCCAAATGGGAAGGACCGTTTATAATAGACACAGTCTATTCAAACGGCGCATATCGCCTGATTACTCAAGAAGGCGCCAGGCAATTAATGCCAATAAATGGGAAGTTCCTGAAAAAGTACTATCCCTAGTACATTCAGGATAACCCATTTACCGGGAAGTTCCTCGAAGAATATTACACTCAATATTCTAGAGGATAACCCAAAAACATCTTTACCACCAAAATCTTTCACTGATCAAGTCCAACTGGCGGTGAATCCACAAAAATGTTTATCCGGCCCTCTTGATTCCGTCCATGAACAAGAAGTCCATTTTCAGTTCGGAGTCCCCTTTCGATAAACGAAAGAACTCCCCTCCTTTCTCTTTGGTTAAACTTTTTTATAGTTATAATCAAAGTTGAAATTTCGCTTCGATAAACGAAGAATTCATCTTTCGATCAGATAACCAATCCTATAAAAGGTAAGTTTATCTAGATCTTCCAGATTCTCGGAGTGGACACCCCACTTCTAGTTTCTTCCTCGCTGGAAATAGAATATAAAATTCTTCCTTTCCAGGATCAGGGAATAGAATATAAAATTCTTCCTTCCTTGTTTTCGGGTTCGCCTTCACCCTAAAAGAAGACCGGGAAATAGAATATAAAATTCTGCCTTTCCCGCATCGATCTTTTCCGAAATTTATCAATTTAGGATTCATCCTAGGAAGTTTATCCCGAATCCTAAGCAGGGATAAGTCTGCGCCTGACACGCGCTGCCGGTTAGTTCTTAACCGTTTAAAAAGAACACCCGTTCACATATTCGACATTGTGACAGGTTGTTATTAATAACACCAGAATCCATGCCTTACACGCATGGGGAATTTCATCCCGAATCCTAAGAAAGGATATGCCGACGCCTAACACGCGTCGCCGGTTTAGTCTTTTTCCGAACAAAAAGACACCAGAGTCCGATTCTGGGGTATTTTATCCCGAAGCCTAAGTAGGGATAAAGTCAACACCTAACACGTGTCGCCGGGTAGCCTATTCCCGTAACAATGGCGAAGTCTATGTATTCGACATCATAGCACGAAGTCTAAGGGAGTTCATTCCCTTAGCACAACGTTACATGCGGAACGGATTCCGATAATCCGCATGCTAGCCCGACTCAAACGGTAGTCGGTAAAGGCTAATCAAACCCGTTGAAGGCTGGGGGTTAGCCAAAAATCCTAAAGTCAACACCTAACACGTGTCGCCGGGTAGCCTATTCCCGTAACAATGGCGAAGTCTATGTATTCGACATCATAGCACGAAGTCTAAGGGAGTTCATTCCCTTAGCACAACGTTACATGCGGAACGGATTCCGATAATCCGCATGCTAGCCCGACTCAAACGGTAGTCGGTAAAGGCTAATCAAACCCGTTGAAGGCTGGGGGTTAGCCAAAAATCCTAAAGTCAACACCTAACACGTGTCGCCGGGTAGCCTATTCCCGTAACAATGGCGAAGTCTATGTATTCGACATCATAGCACGAAGTCTAAGGGAGTTCATTCCCTTAGCACAACGTTACATGCGGAACGGATTCCGATAATCCGCATGCTAGCCCGACTCAAACGGTAGTCGGTAAAGGCTAATCAAACCCGTTGAAGGCTGGGGGTTTGCCAAAAATCCTATGAGTATTATGGTCAATCATTTCAAACGTGATGAGGAATCATAATAAAGATAAAGATAAAAACCAATTCCACTAAAGAGAATCAAATGTCAAGGTTTTCAGCAAATAAAATCATACATCAAGCCCATGGCTAAGAATCTGCTGACTGAATTCAGATAACTTCTCGTCATAAGAGCGTCTAAGCTCCTCCTGCAACTCAGCTCTAACAGACTCTTCGTTCGCAGCTAAAGTCCTCACAGCATCCTCCTCTGTCTCAGCCAGTCTCTGCTTCAAGGACTTCAGCTCATCAGATAAAGCAGCATTTGCTTGCTGATTCTGCATCTTTGTGTCTTCCTTCTCACGGAGTTCTCGTCGGAGCTGATCTATCTGAGAATCAAGCTCCTCGAGGAAAGAAGATCTAGTGGCGAAATCAGCCTCAACTCGATCTATGCGGTCCCGCTGCACCTGAATCTCGAGCTCAGCAACCATCCGAGTACTGCGCCATGTCTGTAAGCGAGCATCCAACTCGGCAGCAACGAATGAAGAGGCACCTGTATCCCGGAGCTCATGAAACATCTGAAGCTCACGCTCTAAGCGATCAAGGTCATCAACCATAGCCGTCGCTAGATCCGGACATCCTATGTCCCTAATCAAGTTTATCTTGGAATCGAGGTAGGGCTTAAATTGGCGAAGAGAAAGTCCGTCGTGGAGGAGTTTGCCAATTATAACAGTCAGGGAGGAGAAATAAGAGCGGACTTCTACGCTGATGATGATCTTCTCAGGGTCATCCCCTGATAACAACTCCTTAACGAGGATATGAAGCTGAGAAGGAAGCCCTACACAAAGAAGAGAAGTTCGTCAAAAGCCTCAATGAGGAAATGAACGGCATCGCTCAGCTAATTAAATTATACCTCCTTCCCCTCGAGTCACTGGGGGTGATGGAGATGTAACAACTGTAGCTGCATCGACTGGTGGAGTTGGTCGCACAGCCGGCTCAACATGGTCTTTCTCAACAAAAGCTCCTGTCAAATTCAAAACAGAATTCGCAGAGGCGTTACATTATAGCTGCATTAGTCAAGGTCGACTAGTCCTATAATCAACTCAGCAGGAGGCACATACCTTCAAAGGAACCATCCTCAGGATTGTTAGCAAATGCGGACTCAGGAAACATGTCTCCAGGTAGCTGGTCATCAATCTGAGGTGAGCTATATATGTAGTGCATCATAGGAGTGTCCGCAAACAGGCTTCCCTCGTCAAAATCGTCGATGGAGAAATCTGACATAAAAGAATATAAGTGCCAAAGAATAATGAAGAGACTACAACTAATGGAAATGAGTTACCTCTCACGGGTGCATCAGCCTCTTCGTTTCCAAGGTTCGCCTCCTGCAAATTATCTGAAGGAGCAAGGAGTAGAGGACAGTTAGAGGATACACAAATTCATTAATGTATTATCTAAAGAAATACGCTGTCAGTGATAGATGTACCTTGACTCACAGAATCTGGTCCTACACTGATCTCCTCCCTAATGTCAGCAACCCCTGTAGACTTCTCTACAGGGGGTAGTGGGTCAGACTCATCGGGAGATAAGGGAACAGGATCGGGACTCATCTCATCCTCCCCACGCACTCCTATATAGAAATGGAAAAGCATGAGTCAATGTTCAGAATAACCAAGAAAATGGTTCAAAGAGTAGACGTTACCTCTGTCACTAATAGGGTCATCTCCAGCCAGATCCATGTCAGATGCTCGTGAAGCTACACGAGGTTTGCGGGCCAATCTCTTCCGCCTAGCAATAGGGATCGAAGGTCTCGCCTGAGGAGGAGGACGGAAATCTTCATCCTGATCAACTGTGGTATCTGGAACATCAAACCATAGTCAGTTTCAACACTTCTGGAAGATAGAAGAAAAAGATGAAGTGCAAACCTCGCTCGGAAAAGTCATCGTAATCTTCGGGATCCCCGCCCGAAGCCTCGTCTGTGGAATGGAATGTCCTCTGTCCCTCTTCGTCAATCCGACGAGTCTTGTTCCGTATCCTCTGTGCCCGGGCGTTTTCCCGAATCCTGCGGGAATCAACCTGGGAAGCTGCCTCAGCCTCTAACTCTGCGATTGGCTTCACAGGGATAGTCTTGTTGGCTGCTAACAACCATTTGCAGCTCAAGAAAGTAAGGTTCAACTGCCGGTCAGCACTCGGGAGACTAAATCTAACACCAGTACAGCCAGTCACGGTCCACAACCAAGCGCGGAGACCGTCTATCAAACCACTATGAGTACGAAGCTGCTGACGAGGATTCCCAATGTAAAGCTGGTCATAGCCAAACTGGCGAGCGAATCGGCACGGTAGATATGGTTCGATGAAGCACTGATCCCTCACCCGGAAAGTCAGATAGCCGGGCCTAATATTCACTAGCCAGTTGAAGCAGCCGATGTCTAAATAAGTCCGGTACTCTCTAGGCCTCTCATCATCTATCAAGCATTCACCATATCGACCGGAGAACTGCGGAAAACAAGTAGAGAATGCCCAACACTTATGGACCTGCAACTGCTGTCTGACATCAGAAAATCCGCGGCCCTCCCACCTGCCATTCTCAAGCAACTGTAGCAGGGGAACAGAATGGTCTGTGGCGTTCGGCACCGACATCATATCCGAGCGATGAAGGACAAACCAGGCCATCAGATAAGCGTACGGGAGCTCCACCTTAAGCGTGGGAATCTGACCTGGTAAATCGGTCTCCTTCCGTGTGAACGCACTGGAAAGCTGTCGAAGTCCTCGGTGAATATTAGCCACCATCACCGGAAGAAGTGAGAGTTCCTTCTTATAGGCGAGCTGAACTGCTGGGTAAAGTACCTCCAAGGGCAAGGCGTCGCCAGACTGATATGGAACCACGCACTTTTTCAACCAGATAGCAAGAAAGCCAGCAAGAAGTGTCATTGGTCGAATTGGTGCGGTAGCGTGCCACAAGAATGACTTGAACTTGGTCTTCGCAGGAAAGCCACCCTCAGGACCGCCGGTGGTGTAAGATTGAGCGCCGATCTTCTTCAGTAGACTGTTCACCTCTGAAGGAGTGAATGGGGCCAGCTCACAAATATCCTCGCCATGAGTGCTCTCCAGATTCTTGAACAAGTAGTTCGCAAATTGTTTCAGACTCACACATACCTTGGTCCTCTTTGCTAAGGGCTCCGACTGTGCCAAAGCAATATGGTAATGACAAGTGAGGTCCCATAGAGTCTCATAACGGTCAGGCATGCGATCTTTTAATTGGCTCAACTCATGACTGGAAGGAAAGTACTCCTGGTATAGCATCTGTCCCATGGACAAGCCAGAAATCCTGTGCATCTCGTGAAGAGCCAAGCCTAACTCCCCCTGCCGGGTCAGAAAAGTGTTCGAGTCTGGATTATATAGCTCGAACAAAGCACAGAAATGTCTCAAACTGATAGGCAAGCCATACACGGTGGCACGAACGGCTGCATACAAACCGCAAGCATGCAACTCCTCGCCCCATCGGCTCAAGACGTATGTCGTCATGCGGCTCCACCAAGACTTGTCCGAAGAGTGGACCCAACCGTAAAACCTGTGACGTGTCGCTGGCATCTCCCGTCCCAGAACAGCGAGACGATTCCTCAAGGTGGAAGCGGTAGCAAGGAACTCGTTACGTGGTGGTTCGTCCAGCCCCAATACACCAGGACGCAATCCGGTAACACGACTTCTGCACGAACCAGGAACCGCCGAATGAGTGATATAGCCGCAATGGACACTCATATGATCCTCTGTCAAGCGCCACGACATCTCCCGTGTCACAGCCTGACATCTGAGCTCAGTCAATGAACGATGCCGAGGAATCTCCGGCAAGTATATGAAGCCATTGCCGGTCTTGTGAAGCCAATGCTCAGCACCAATGAATACGGCTTCTGGGTCATCGACAGAATCACCAAATAGGAAATCGCTCTTTCGAAGAGGCTGAGTAGAGCTGGCGTCCTTCACAAAAGGCGCATCTGTGATTAGCTGGCGAATAGCTCGATGACCACCTTCCCTCACCACTTGGGCAACCTCAGTCGACGTGTCCGAAGCAAACTGAGGGGTAGCTGGAATAGGGGAAGGATCGTTGGAGTTCGAATAATGCTCGCCACGCCGTCCATATATTGCGTGGGACGGGAATGATCCAGAAGGGTACCCCACTGCAAAATAGACAGTTAAACACTGGTTAGTCTCGATTATAAAAGGAAATTGAACTCATCTTACAAATAGCTAAGATAGAGTCATTGCCTTATAAAGGGTGAGACGATTTGGCCACATTGTGCAATCACAAAACAGGGTATGTCGACAACATATCCCTGCCTTATAAAACGCAATGTAGTGTCAAATCGCCCCCTTTAATTTTGAGATATGGTTTTGACCAAGCAAAACATATCTTTGAAGCGTCGATCCTCACCAAGGAGAATCAAGGCTCTTCCCGATTGCCTCGCCAAGGAGAACAACGTGGGGTTTAAAAAAGGGTCAATTTACAAATTTATAAGAAAAAAGGGTTTATTTGCAAAAAGTAGCTCACCAGCATAAGAGGGAGGCGCGCCATCAACCGACATGGCAGGGGAACGACCTCTCGAGGCGCGAGACATGACGGCCTGCAAAATAACTCAAAGGGTTAGATTCAAAAAATAATTTCAGCCCTAATTTTTGCATAAAAACCCCTCAAAATTGCATTTTTACCCCCCTGAAAGATTAGCTCGAGGCATCAAATCACACCCTCAACCCTCACATATAACCCCACAAATGCATGAATTAAATTGAGCATGAAAAAGATCCAAATTGTGGAAGATTTACCTGAAGAAAGGCTCGAGATCCAACGAAGATGAGACCTTTTAGGAAACTTTCACCACGTGCTCGAGGGGTCTGAGAGGAATTCTAAAAAATGATTTTTTGAAGGATCTCTCAGTCAAAGATCAAAAGGAAACCCAGATCTCGGATAAATATCAAAGTTTCGAGGAGAAAAGACGCTCGAGGGAAGAGAAAACTCAAAAAGGAGGAAGAGGGGGGGGCCGGCCCTAGAAGAGAGGAGGAAGAGAAGAAAAAAGAAGCCAAAAAACCCTCTTTTATAGCCTTAAACCAGATCTGGCTGAACCAGACCAGACCAGACTGAACCAGACCAAGCCAAATTGGACCAGACTGAGCCAGAATGAGCCAAATTGAGCCAGAATGAGCCCAATTGAACCAGATTGAACCTGGCTGGACTAGACCAGACCAGAGTGAGCCAGAATAGGCCAGATTGAACCAGATTGAGTTAGATTGGACCAGTTTGGGTCAATTTCGAACCAGTTTGAACCAAATTCGAACCAGAATTCAAATTGGAGCTAAATTAAGCATCGAAACGAATTCAGATCAATCAATGGTTCGATCCCTCACCTAGTTAACCCCTCTCCCACATATTGGGAAGGGTCAGAAAGATTTTGAGCCCAAATACTGCCTTTTTTGAGACATCTTTGGACCGGTTCTGATCATTTGAGCACGGAAATACTCCAATAAGGTATACGAGTATAAACTATTTCCTATTGTTGTTGAGAAGTTCCTGGAGAATATTTTTCTAAAAATATTCTTAAGGATAACTCAATAACACGACGTCGGACAACGTGTCACAAGTGAGGATTCAACACCGACAATCGAGCGTTAGTTGCACGTCGAACCAACCAACACGAGTTAAAGATTGAAAAAATCAGGAATCGACTTCAAAGTTCAAATTCCAACAACGGTCAGACAATAAATGCAGCACCGGAACCCCTACAGGCATTCTACAAAGCACTGAATGGCCCGAAGGATTGAAGGAATACAGAACAAAAGTCATTTCCAGGTCCCGTTACACCGACAAAGGGTAGGGGCAATCATATCCAAAGCATTCCAGACTCTTCTATAAAAGAACGAGGCTGAAAAGCTTTGGAGGGGGTATCTGTAGGCGTATAAAACTGCTTATAGGTCCCTTGACACAGCTCGGCGCGATGATTCGACAAATCGACGAACGTTCAAGCAACGAAACGAACTAAAGAGGCTACAAAGCTAACGAACTGCATGTGAACAACGTTAGTGGTTCGGGGAGTCGACGGGTCTTCCAACAAAGTGGATTTGAACTCAAACACCGACTGAGTTTACTGCCAAATCCGGAATCAAGTCAACAAATCAACAAAACAACCGAACAACGGACAAAACAACCGGAAACAACGGAAAACGACAAAACCAGCGCACCTGGGGGAACTCGGCCCGAACCGAACCACCCTAAGGTGGCTCGGCCCAAGCCGAGCCACCCTAGGGTGGCTCGGGGGCCGAGCAGCCACCTCAGGGTGGCTCGGCATGAGCCGAGCCACCCTCAGGTGGCCCGACTCCCCCCCCT
>NW_017973153.1:0-16712 GCF_001876935.1 Asparagus officinalis | reverse complement strand
GGTGAGTACGACCTTCGTGGTCATTAAACTTGCTCCGGCAAGTTCTGATCTTGAAATTAACGAGGAAACTCGTTTCAATAACGCGGGGCTGGACTCCGTCGTTTGGTATTTTTGACGAGGGGTTCAATCTCCGCGTCTCAGATTTTTAACGCGGGTGTCGACCTGCGTGTCTGAGATTTTTGACGCGGGGTTCAACCTTCGCGTCCAATCTTATCTGAGGCGGGGTTCGACCCTCGCGTCTGAGTTTATCTGACGCGGGGTTCGACCCTCGCGTCTGAACTTATCTGACGCGGGGTTCGACCCTCGCGTCTGAGTCTTGCTTTTGAGTTATCTAACTTTCTTCTTCCTTTTGCAGTGCGCCATACCAGTGAACCTCTTCTTTTTTGCCACCATTTTGGGCATGTAGGCGGTTCGGACATGAACATGGCCTTCAGCTCGCGCCAAGAACTCCCAGTTTTCCGAGTTAGGGAGAAGAGTCGCGTAGAATTAATTACCCAAGCTTCTTCCGACACTCTTAGGACATTGGTTACGGACGCCCGACTTGAAAGCCCAAGCCGTAAGCCAATAGTCAAACCTGGATATCTTTTCGGGGACTTTGTTGACTTCGACGCAAGCACTGCTTATGATGGGGACTATAAGTGGTTGCGGAAAGTTGGGGACCGCAACCTTTTCTTGCCCAATATGGAGAGGATGTTCCCCATATCTTATTTCCAGTGTGCTTCTGTCCCAAGGCATATGGATTGGCCCCTGGTTAAGGATCAAGATGGGGTTGCTCTCGGGACTTTGACTTTTCACGGGGTCCGCACAGTTGGTTATAACCGGCAGGTGACAGCTTTGCGGCCGAGTTTATTTGCTAAGGAGTATCCCCTTGGAGAAGTGCCCAGCCCGGCGAAGACCTTTGTTAAGAGGTTTTTGGAAAAGAAAGGAGAATTCCCCGCACAAGGATTTAGAGCTCCTGGTTGGGTTCATTCTCCAGTGACAGGGTGGTGGGCCCAGATGACCAAGTTTGTTATGGAGGAATTGGAAACCCCTCTTGCCCAAGCTGGATTACTGGTTCCAGTGCGGGCTACTAAGTTTGGGATTATTCAGAGCCACTTTCACTTCTTCTCTATATTGGAGAAGTATAGTCCCGAGACTTGCACTTTCTTCACCCCTGTGGGGGAGTTAGGCTTCGCTCTTCACGAGATGCACGAAGTCTCAGGTCTTATTCTCGGGGATTTACCATATGAAGAATTTGTTCCGGGATCTGCGGAACTTAAGCTTTTGAAGAAGACCAGCCCAGAAATTTACGCCACTCTCTGGGAAGTGATGTGTCACTTCCATATCTGCATGCAGCTGACGGGGGCTCGCGGAAGCGGCATCAAACAAGTGTCTTGGGCGGAATATTTATTCCGGAACTTGACCATTAAAGGAGGCTCTGTGACCCGATTGCCTGTCAGTACTTTGGAAGAGGTTCAGGCTCGTATTGACGACGCTACCTCCCATTACACTAACGAGGCCAAGGAAGATGTTTTCCCGGCTCACACAGAGTTTAAGAGCTTTCATTATCAAGCTATGATTCCAATTTCTGACGCGGCGTTGCTGGCTGGATTCTTGATGCTGTGGCTCAAGCGTTGCGTCGTTCCTACCAGGCCGGTCGATGCCCTTGCTATTGAGGTGGTCTACCCAGCTGTTCTCTTGGCACATGGGAGAACTGTGAGCCTCCTCAGCGCCATGGTGGGTTGCTTACAGTATGGACTGCGGGAGTTGGCCTCTGACTTTGTTGGTGTTACAGAGGTGGAGTCTGAGGGTCACAAGACTTTCAAAACTCCCAATCCCAAGGTACCAATGCCATATGCCTATTTGATGGCTTGGTACGTGCTTCACTGTCCTCCTTTGATGAGTGCAGCCTCTCCCCCGAAAGACTCATTCATCCCATTTGTGCAGCGACTAGAATCTGCGAAATGGGTGGGGGGGTTACATGGTTAGAATTCGCCAAATCCTTGCGCGAGACACCAACTTCCATATCTACCGCTGTTTCCATGATTTCGAGGGCGGTGTCTATGGAGCAGAATATCAGGATACGGCAGGTCCTAATGGATTCACTCAGCTAAGCGGGGGTGTTTTCCACTGGCTTCTATCCATCAGGCCAGGCTACCTGATCTTTCGGCAAGGCGTCAACTGTTTCGTCGAGCCTTACCAACCCTATAGGTTTGCTCGCCAAGGTATGATCAGTTGTACGTCGGGAACCCTCGTCCTCAACTTTCAGTCATAGGCAATTTATATGAAGGAGCCAGGGCTTGGTATTATTCTGTAGCAGGCTGTACCAAAGCCGTCTTCAAGCTTCCCCACAAAACTGCTAACTCCTATACCTCCATCAGCTTCTGTAATTGGTATTACGCCGCTTCTCAGACTCCCAACTACAACTTGAATATATCTTGCCTGAAAGACATTAGGCATATGTATAATTTAAGGAAGGGGTCTAAGACATCCCGCTTGAAAGGGATCGAAGAGTTTCTGTCCATCGAGAATCAATCTACTGGACAGGAAGAGGAACAGACAGCTGAGCCTGCTCCAGGGGAAGAGCAACGAGTGGTTGATCCTCCCGTGACAAGGGCAGCAGGGAAAAGGAAACTCTCTGCAGATGAAGCCGGCCAGTATGATAAGCAGATCCGTCGGAAACTGCTGGTGGATTCTCCCCCCAAAGGCCAACAAAAGTCCAAGTTTATGGCTGATGCCATCAAAGCAGCTGAAGATGACGAACCACAGGAATCATCTGTGGCTGGCCTGCCACATAGAGCGGGACTTCGTTCTCATGGCCCAGCTCTGTCGGGCGAAGTTTCTTCTTATCATCCTCCCGAGGACGAAGAAGATGAATTAATGGCTGCAGATGCAGAGTCTGCTCCGGTGATGGATCTTCCTAGGTCTCCTGCATTGGAACCAGGGGGTCTTGAAGATAATCCATCTCCTTCTCCTTCAGCATTAATGTCACAAGCTGGTGATTTAATGCCTAGTCCTACAACGGGACCTATGAAAAGACCAGCTGCAGGTGCAAGTCTCCCTGAGCCCTCAGCTACCCGGGATGATGAGGAGCGAGTTGATTATGAAGACTCCTCGATTGGTGATGCAGCTGACGAAGATAGAGGTGATGAGGATGCTGACGCTGGCAACATGTCTGGTGGTGGTGAAGACGATGAAGAGCATGATTCCATAGATGACATTACCACTTTTGATGATGCTCCTAAGGTTCCCTCTGATAAAGTATCTGGTTATACACCGTTTCACATCTCCGGTAAGCCTAGTTTTCTTCGACTTATCCCGCATGTGTTTTCTGCGTTCCGACCATTTTTCCGTGCAGGTTCACCTTCTCCAGGGACCACTGCTGCTACTGCTTCGGGGCAAGAACCTGCGCAGGTGTCTGCTCCTTTAGAAGAGCAACATTTACCTGGTTCTCCTACGGCAACTGCTTCTCTTGCAGCGTTGCCTGAAACTACTGCCGCAACTCCTCCTCCGGAACAGCAACTTGTGCAGGCGTCAGCTCCTATGCAGGAGCAGGCCCTACCTGCCTCATCCACTGTAGCTGCTTCCTCTGCAGCATTGATGAAGATCTCGCTTGCGCCCATGGAGGTCGGACCAAGCGCGTCTCCGGCGAGGGTAATGATGGCTTTGACTTCAAGCCCTTCGCAATTGAATGTTTCAGTTGCTTTCGCGACTTCCACACCCAAATCACTCGTTAATCCATATTTCAGCGCGTCCACTTCTGGGGTCGTCGAGTCGTCCTCCATTGCTTTTTCCAGTCCAGCGGACGCTCCTGACTTCCTCCATATTTCCTTGAGCTACTTGAACAGTCTCGTGAGGAAGGTAATTGAGGTTGTCACAGCTGGTCGAGGCCACTTTGATTCTCTTAAGTATCTCCTAGAAGCGGGCTTAAATGGGGTCAAGAGTGTGGGTAATGCCCATTGCTTTGAACGTTGTTCGGAAGCTATTTCCCACTTGGAAGCCCAGCTCCGTGAGGCAATTGAGCGAGGTCTGGCTGAAAAAGAGCTTCAAGTTACGCAGTTGCGGGAACAGAGCGATCTGAGACAAAAAGAACTGGAGCTCTCAACTGCTTCTTTGGACCTCATTCGCACGAAACTTGTCGAAGCTGAGGCGGAGGTGTTAAGGTTGAAGGCCGAGCTTTCTCGCGAAGAAGCCGTTGTTAACACCCTTGGGGCCAAGAACGCAGACACTTTTTTGAACTACCATAAGGAAGCTCAGGCTCTTGAAAGAGCGAAGAAGGAGGCAGCCGCTGAAGTGGCACCCACTGAGGATGAGCTGCGGAGAAAAGCTGAAGCCGTTGTGCGAGCCAATCATGAGGAGAAGCTCTCTGATGCCAAAGCTCAACTTGCTTCTTTTGACTTGAAATTGTACTATTCTTTTGCTTAAGAACAGCTTTGTATCACTTCTTTTTGGTTTCTGAATAAAAAGTGATATTGACTTCTCATTGTTTCTTGCATTTATTATGTTTTGATTTTAAACACAAGTCATGAGAAATGCCTGAGATGTATTCCTGACTTAGAATAGATCTCCACAATGGTTCTGATGCAGAAAACTCTCTTTATTATCGTTTAAGATAACTCTAGAAAGTTTTAAACTGCTGAGGATGAATATTCCCATAATAGGGTTGACTAGTAGAATTCTTCCTGTGTTATTTCTTGCTTTGAACACTGAAAGAAATTGATAAGTGCCAGAGGTATAGTTTCAACTTGGCAGGGGGATTATTGTGGTCTGGGCAATTTTGAAGACTTATCGTTCTATTGACGAGAATCGATAAGTTGATTTTGTCAGAGGTGTAATTTTAACGTGACAGGAGAAATATTACGATCAGGGCAATTTTGAGGACTTATCGTTCTATTGACGAGAATCGATAAGTTGATTTTGTCAGAGGTGTGATTTTAACGTGACAACTGGAATATTACGATCAGAGCAATTTTGAGGACTTATCGCTCTATTGACGAGAATTGATAAGTTGATTTTGTCAGAGGTGTAATTTTAACGTGACAACTGTGGGGGAAGGATATTATAGCGTCTCACTGGGGAGAACTGCTAAGTGTTTTACCATCGGAGCGATGAATTGTGATACTTGTGATTTGAACAAGGTTTTGGGGAATTTTGTTAACCCGCTGAAAACAGGTTATTTATTGCTCTGCTGAGGAGAGCTAATAAATTGACAATGAGTTGGGGACTTATCATTCTATTAATGAGAATTGATAAGTGGATTCTGGGGTGTAGTATTAACCCAATGAGAATTTAGATTCTGCTAAAGAGATAAAGAGGTTTTGACTAACACTCTATTGAGAGGGCTCATGACATTGAGGAAAAAAAATGTCGTATTTGAAGACACAAGTGTAAATTCTTTATTTAGAAGAATTGCAACGCTGAGGTGACCTTCGCGTTTGATGTTTGAAACGCGAGTGTAGGCATGTAAAATTACCATCGAGTGACGAGGCGACAAGGTCAACGAATCGCACGCGAGCAACGGAATGCATCCATTCGCGTGCGGAATCAAGCCAACGGTTCGGGGAGTCAACGAGTCATCCAAACAAGAGTGGACTCGGATGAATCACGACCGAATCAAAATCGGTTTCGGACTCGAACTCAAAAGTGGGGTTACTGCCAAATCAGGAATCCGACTTACTGCCAAATCAGGTCAACGAGTCAAGTCTGGATAAATCAACCACAGAACCGAATCACGGATAGAACCAAAAATGGAAAACGACGGAACAACGCCTAAGGGGGCTCGGCTTAAGCCGAGCCACCCATAGGTGGCTCGACCTAGTGCCGGCCACCTATAGGTGGCCGACACTATTCCGTGCGCGGGCACAGTAAAGAGAGGGCTCGGCCAAGAGCCGAGCCACCTATGGGTGGCTCGGCCCAGTGCCGGCCACCTATAGGTGGCCGACACTATTCCGTGCGCGGGCACAGTAAAGAGAGCCTATAAATAGGCCAAGGGTTGTTCATTTTCAAAGGTTGGACTTTTGAGAGCCGAAACTCTGCCGGATTGAAGATCGAGCTTAGAGTTTTGAAGACTTGAAGACTTGGACATCCAGATCTGATCCTCGGTGAGCATCCACGTCACAAAAGGCAGGAGTTCGAGAGAGGGGAAGAACAGATCTGAGATCTACACGAGATCACACTCCGGATCTAAGCTTGGTCTTAGATCCCGAGATCCGAGCGATTATTTCCTTAGTGAACTAATCCCTCCCGGCTATTATTCCCTTCGTGGAATAATACCCGTCAAATCGTGTAGATCCGACCGGATCTAGATCGCGCGGTGGTCCACGGATTAACCCCGGCGTTGGCAAAAAACCCACAAAGCGAGCGACCGCAAACAGGAAACAACCCCGGCGCAGGCAAAGAACCCACAAAGCGAGCGACCGCAAAACAGGAGCTCGCGATTCGTTCGACATAAAAGGAGAAAAGTTGTAATCTTTGTTTATTTTTATTTGATTTTCGTTGTAACTAACCGAATCTAAAAAAGACCGGATCTTTTGTAACCACAAAAAGTTGTTATTTTGAGATCACAATGACATCAATGAAGAAAACGATTTTCCCCGCGAACAATCTGGCGACCACAGTGGGAGCCAACGATCTCGCTGCCGAGGTCTCGCTGCCGAGACCGTCACGTCAGAGCCGCGGATTCCGATCCCGGTCGAGGTGGAGGTCGAGTATGAGTTCGACCAAGCCAAGTTCGAGGAGTATGTGTCCTCGTCCGGATCTACCTCCCCCCGCAAGTCCAAGA
Organism: Asparagus officinalis; assembly: GCF_001876935.1. Taxonomy (NCBI): domain Eukaryota; kingdom Viridiplantae; phylum Streptophyta; class Magnoliopsida; order Asparagales; family Asparagaceae; genus Asparagus; species Asparagus officinalis. Next base: position 9,952 of record NW_017973153.1, on the reverse strand, counting down.
AGTTCTCCTCCAGGAGAAAAGTTCGTTGGTTCGAAGAAGCTCGGAAAGCCAACGAAGCTCTCACCCCAGCTGACGCCAAAGTCGCGTCGGGTGAAGTTCTGCCGACCTCCAACCAGGTCAACCCAACTCCCGCCAACGCCTCCACTGTTGAAGGCGTTGTGACTCTCTCAAAGAGAGCCCGCCAGAGGCGTCGTCAACGCCTTGCGCGGCAACTCGCCAAGGCGATGGAGTCTACAGACGGATTCCGCTACAACGCGGATCTGAAGAACAGAAGAGGCAAACAGCCTCAACCACCAATGAACGGCGACTCTTCCAAGCCGCCAAAGAACGAATGGGTCCGCGTCAAACAGAACCGTTCGACGCTTGAGGAGCGTATCCGCAAGCGCCGCGCGATGTCAGCACAGGCACGGGCTAAAGTCCAGGAAGCCCGTAGAAGACTGCAAAAGGAGGTGACGAAGAAGCCACCACCAACCCGCCAAGTCTGGAAGCCGAAGTCTGAAGTGGCGACTCAGGCCAAAAAGCAACCATCGCAGCCTTCTAAGCAAGGTCAAACTCCGGCGAATCAACCAAAGTCACCGTTAATTCCTATGGCTACTCCGGGAGATCATGCAGAATCATCCCGAAGGAGGAAGCCAGTTTTGGAGCACCTCGGTCCAGTTCCCGACGAGAGAGGCAAAGTTCCAGTTCACGAGCGTTTGGGCCCAATGAAGAAGCCCAGAACGACTCAACACGTTGGGGGTCGCCGTCACCTCCAGTATGACAAAGAGCTCAAGGCAACTGCGCGCACCAATTTGCGCATCGAAGTCCAAGAGCACACTGAAGACTCGCGCCCACAAAGGCACGTTTCGAGGCGTGTAACTTTTGAAAGCCCAAAGAAGGCGATCCAACCTCAGATGGAAACATTATCATCTGATAATAATAGTGATATACCTGAGAAGTCGTGCCCGCGCACGATAGGTTACTCTGACTGTCAAGATGACGAGTTGTATTATCGTGCTGGGAGTACGAACAGAACCAGGAAGAGGAATCCCCGAGAACAGGAAATTCAATGCCCCTGTTCCAAACTCATTCGGGCGGTATTGTCCGAATGCAACTGCATCAAGGCGGTCCCCGAAAGAGTTTCAGTTTTTGAAAGACTCAATGCGGAGACGCCAAAACCCAGGCCTAGGCGTTTTCAACGAAGAAGAAGGATGATTGAAGACGGAGAATTTCCGAGGGTCACCACCAACATGACCAGCAAAGGGACATCGGCACGGGATGATTTCGAGTCGATTCTGAGAGCCTCTCGGCCTAGAACCCGTTTACAGTCCAGAACCATCAAGCGAACAACCTATGGTAGGGTTCGAACAAGACTCCCTTCAGAAGATGAAGAATCTGATGCCGGCTCCGCGGTTGCATCAGATAATACGGTATCCAGCGAGGGACAACCCCGCGAGGCACTTATGATAAGTGCGGAGCAGATGGCCAAGATGCTTGAAGACGCTTTGGCTAAGCAGAAAGAAAGTTTCAAGTTTGAGATGGAGATGGCCATGCAGCAGATGAGAGAAATGCATGACCAACAAATCCAAGCATTGGCGAACCAACAAGGCGAGCAGAATCGTCGTAACCCGGTTAATCTGGAAGATGAGGATACAAATGCTCAGAATACCAATGATCATCCTGTCAATGCAGGGGGTGGTAACGAGAATGCCAATGAAGACACAGGCGAAAGTCTGAAGATCAAGAACCTCGAGAGAAAAATCAACACATTGATCTCCGCTCAAGAGACGAAGAAAACAGGCATTCCTTGCCCATACCCAAGAGAATGGGAATCGATCCCATATCCGGCGAAGTTTAATCTAATTAACTTCACGCCGTTTAATGGGATGGGTTCACCTACCCAGCATTTGATTTACTTCAAATCGCACTTGGGGGTGATCTCTGGTAATGAGCCTCTGATGGTGCGGTCATTCGTCGGCACTCTTCGCGGAGCCGCCTTCGATTGGTATCGCCGCCTCAAGCCAGGCAGCGTGAACAGCTGGGATGACATGGAGACCAAGTTCCTGGCCAACTTCTTCGACGACGACACCGAGATATCTATCGGATCGTTGCTCGATGAGAAGCAGAAGGACGGGGAGTTAGTCGACACCTTCATCAAAAGGTTCCGGAACAAGGCGATGAATTGCCGGGACCCGATCACAGAGGAATTCATCCTCCAAACTTGCCACAACAACCTTGCGTTGGACGTGTTGGAAGCAATGGGAACAGCACCGTCTGACACTTGGAAGGATCTGAAGGCCCGAGGGGAGCAGGCTGAGCGATTCCTTAGAAGGAAGAAGGCCGAGAGGAACCAACCGACGGTTAATCCGCTGGACTCAAATTTCGCCTCTCGTGGTAAGGGCAAAGCACCTGCAGCTGCTGGTGGTGCTAATCAAGCATCACAACAGCAATCCCGAAGGCAGCAAAAGACTTCGGGTCCGAGACTCCAAAGAGAGTATTCCTTCAAGGACGAAGACGTTCCAGCCATCTTCGAATCCCTCCTTGAAGGTAACAAGATCAAGCTACCACCTATCACAAATCAGGAGGAAGCTGACAACACTACGGACCCAAAGTACTGTGCATACCACAGGAGGGTCGTTCATCCCACCAAGGATTGCTTTGCTCTCAAGAATAGCATTCAGACCTTGGTTGAAGCCGGCGTCATAACGCTAAGGTAAGCCAATTGAGAACGGCAAAACTCCAAAGAGTATACGAGTATAAACTGTTTCTCAATCCTCCGACCGGTATAAGAGGTTAAACTACTCCCTGATACTCCAATAGGTATATGAGTCTAAACTGTTTCCCCACTTTTGACGGGAAGTTCCTGGAGAATATTAAGCTAATATTCTTAAGGATAACCCGGTTAGTTAACTGATAATAATGTCCGAACCAGTTCCGCAGAGGAAACTGGGGGTGGACGATTTATGTAACGGGAAGTTCCCAAAACCACAGCAATGTAATGAATAAGAACTCCCATTCTCACCATGTCTATGCACTCAACACTCTCTCTGTTAGAGTCTGGACGTAAAGTACCCACTTGGTCAAACCTTCTTACAGTTAGGACCACAGTCAAAATCCCCTCTCGATTCCCCCAATGAACGAGAGGTCCACAAATTGAGCGATCAAACCTTCCTACAGTTAGGATTGTCTCAAAACACCCACTTGGTCAAACCTTCTTACAGTTAGGACCACAGTCAAAATCCCCTCTCGATTCCCCCAATGAACGAGAGGTCCACAAATTGAGCGATCAAACCTTCCTACAGTTAGGATTGTCTCAAAACACCCACTTGGTCAAACCTTCTTACAGTTAGGACCACAGTCAAAATCCCCTCTCGATTCCCCCAATGAACGAGAGGTCCACAAATTGAGCGATCAAACCTTCCTACAGTTAGGATTGTCTCAAAACACCCACTTGGTCAAACCTTCTTACAGTTAGGACCACAGTCAAAATCCCCTCTCGATTCCCCCAATGAACGAGAGGTCCACAAATTGAGCGATCAAACCTTCCTACAGTTAGGATTGTCTCAAAACACCCACTTGGTCAAACCTTCTTACAGTTAGGACCACAGTCAAAATCCCCTCTCGATTCCCCCAATGAACGAGAGGTCCACAAATTGAGCGATCAAACCTTCCTACAGTTAGGATTGTCTCAAAACACCCACTTGGTCAAACCTTCTTACAGTTAGGACCACAGTCAAAATCCCCTCTCGATTCCCCCAATGAACGAGAGGTCCACAAATTGAGCGATCAAACCTTCCTACAGTTAGGATTGTCTCAAAACACCCACTTGGTCAAACCTTCTTACAGTTAGGACCACAGTCAAAATCCCCTCTCGATTCCCCCAATGAACGAGAGGTCCACAAATTGAGCGATCAAACCTTCCTACAGTTAGGATTGTCTCAAAACACCCACTTGGTCAAACCTTCTTACAGTTAGGACCACAGTCAAAATCCCCTCTCGATTCCCCCAATGAACGAGAGGTCCACAAATTGAGCGATCAAACCTTCCTACAGTTAGGATTGTCTCAAAACACCCACTTGGTCAAACCTTCTTACAGTTAGGACCACAGTCAAAATCCCCTCTCGATTCCCCCAATGAACGAGAGGTCCACAAATTGAGCGATCAAACCTTCCTACAGTTAGGATTGTCTCAAAACACCCACTTGGTCAAACCTTCTTACAGTTAGGACCACAGTCAAAATCCCCTCTCGATTCCCCCAATGAACGAGAGGTCCACAAATTGAGCGATCAAACCTTCCTACAGTTAGGATTGTCTCAAAACACCCACTTGGTCAAACCTTCTTACAGTTAGGACCACAGTCAAAATCCCCTCTCGATTCCCCCAATGAACGAGAGGTCCACAAATTGAGCGATCAAACCTTCCTACAGTTAGGATTGTCTCAAAACACCCACTTGGTCAAACCTTCTTACAGTTAGGACCACAGTCAAAATCCCCTCTCGATTCCCCCAATGAACGAGAGGTCCACAAATTGAGCGATCAAACCTTCCTACAGTTAGGATTGTCTCAAAACACCCACTTGGTCAAACCTTCTTACAGTTAGGACCACAGTCAAAATCCCCTCTCGATTCCCCCAATGAACGAGAGGTCCACAAATTGAGCGATCAAACCTTCCTACAGTTAGGATTGTCTCAAAACACCCACTTGGTCAAACCTTCTTACAGTTAGGACCACAGTCAAAATCCCCTCTCGATTCCCCCAATGAACGAGAGGTCCACAAATTGAGCGATCAAACCTTCCTACAGTTAGGATTGTCTCAAAACACCCACTTGGTCAAACCTTCTTACAGTTAGGACCACAGTCAAAATCCCCTCTCGATTCCCCCAATGAACGAGAGGTCCACAAATTGAGCGATCAAACCTTCCTACAGTTAGGATTGTCTCAAAACACCCACTTGGTCAAACCTTCTTACAGTTAGGACCACAGTCAAAATCCCCTCTCGATTCCCCCAATGAACGAGAGGTCCACAAATTGAGCGATCAAACCTTCCTACAGTTAGGATTGTCTCAAAACACCCACTTGGTCAAACCTTCTTACAGTTAGGACCACAGTCAAAATCCCCTCTCGATTCCCCCAATGAACGAGAGGTCCACAAATTGAGCGATCAAACCTTCCTACAGTTAGGATTGTCTCAAAACACCCACTTGGTCAAACCTTCTTACAGTTAGGACCACAGTCAAAATCCCCTCTCGATTCCCCCAATGAACGAGAGGTCCACAAATTGAGCGATCAAACCTTCCTACAGTTAGGATTGTCTCAAAACACCCACTTGGTCAAACCTTCTTACAGTTAGGACCACAGTCAAAATCCCCTCTCGATTCCCCCAATGAACGAGAGGTCCACAAATTGAGCGATCAAACCTTCCTACAGTTAGGATTGTCTCAAAACACCCACTTGGTCAAACCTTCTTACAGTTAGGACCACAGTCAAAATCCCCTCTCGATTCCCCCAATGAACGAGAGGTCCACAAATTGAGCGATCAAACCTTCCTACAGTTAGGATTGTCTCAAAACACCCACTTGGTCAAACCTTCTTACAGTTAGGACCACAGTCAAAATCCCCTCTCGATTCCCCCAATGAACGAGAGGTCCACAAATTGAGCGATCAAACCTTCCTACAGTTAGGATTGTCTCAAAACACCCACTTGGTCAAACCTTCTTACAGTTAGGACCACAGTCAAAATCCCCTCTCGATTCCCCCAATGAACGAGAGGTCCACAAATTGAGCGATCAAACCTTCCTACAGTTAGGATTGTCTCAAAACACCCACTTGGTCAAACCTTCTTACAGTTAGGACCACAGTCAAAATCCCCTCTCGATTCCCCCAATGAACGAGAGGTCCACAAATTGAGCGATCAAACCTTCCTACAGTTAGGATTGTCTCAAAACACCCACTTGGTCAAACCTTCTTACAGTTAGGACCACAGTCAAAATCCCCTCTCGATTCCCCCAATGAACGAGAGGTCCACAAATTGAGCGATCAAACCTTCCTACAGTTAGGATTGTCTCAAAACACCCACTTGGTCAAACCTTCTTACAGTTAGGACCACAGTCAAAATCCCCTCTCGATTCCCCCAATGAACGAGAGGTCCACAAATTGAGCGATCAAACCTTCCTACAGTTAGGATTGTCTCAAAACACCCACTTGGTCAAACCTTCTTACAGTTAGGACCACAGTCAAAATCCCCTCTCGATTCCCCCAATGAACGAGAGGTCCACAAATTGAGCGATCAAACCTTCCTACAGTTAGGATTGTCTCAAAACACCCACTTGGTCAAACCTTCTTACAGTTAGGACCACAGTCAAAATCCCCTCTCGATTCCCCCAATGAACGAGAGGTCCACAAATTGAGCGATCAAACCTTCCTACAGTTAGGATTGTCTCAAAACACCCACTTGGTCAAACCTTCTTACAGTTAGGACCACAGTCAAAATCCCCTCTCGATTCCCCCAATGAACGAGAGGTCCACAAATTGAGCGATCAAACCTTCCTACAGTTAGGATTGTCTCAAAACACCCACTTGGTCAAACCTTCTTACAGTTAGGACCACAGTCAAAATCCCCTCTCGATTCCCCCAATGAACGAGAGGTCCACAAATTGAGCGATCAAACCTTCCTACAGTTAGGATTGTCTCAAAACACCCACTTGGTCAAACCTTCTTACAGTTAGGACCACAGTCAAAATCCCCTCTCGATTCCCCCAATGAACGAGAGGTCCACAAATTGAGCGATCAAACCTTCCTACAGTTAGGATTGTCTCAAAACACCCACTTGGTCAAACCTTCTTACAGTTAGGACCACAGTCAAAATCCCCTCTCGATTCCCCCAATGAACGAGAGGTCCACAAATTGAGCGATCAAACCTTCCTACAGTTAGGATTGTCTCAAAACACCCACTTGGTCAAACCTTCTTACAGTTAGGACCACAGTCAAAATCCCCTCTCGATTCCCCCAATGAACGAGAGGTCCACAAATTGAGCGATCAAACCTTCCTACAGTTAGGATTGTCTCAAAACACCCACTTGGTCAAACCTTCTTACAGTTAGGACCACAGTCAAAATCCCCTCTCGATTCCCCCAATGAACGAGAGGTCCACAAATTGAGCGATCAAACCTTCCTACAGTTAGGATTGTCTCAAAACACCCACTTGGTCAAACCTTCTTACAGTTAGGACCACAGTCAAAATCCCCTCTCGATTCCCCCAATGAACGAGAGGTCCACAAATTGAGCGATCAAACCTTCCTACAGTTAGGATTGTCTCAAAACACCCACTTGGTCAAACCTTCTTACAGTTAGGACCACAGTCAAAATCCCCTCTCGATTCCCCCAATGAACGAGAGGTCCACAAATTGAGCGATCAAACCTTCCTACAGTTAGGATTGTCTCAAAACACCCACTTGGTCAAACCTTCTTACAGTTAGGACCACAGTCAAAATCCCCTCTCGATTCCCCCAATGAACGAGAGGTCCACAAATTGAGCGATCAAACCTTCCTACAGTTAGGATTGTCTCAAAACACCCACTTGGTCAAACCTTCTTACAGTTAGGACCACAGTCAAAATCCCCTCTCGATTCCCCCAATGAACGAGAGGTCCACAAATTGAGCGATCAAACCTTCCTACAGTTAGGATTGTCTCAAAACACCCACTTGGTCAAACCTTCTTACAGTTAGGACCACAGTCAAAATCCCCTCTCGATTCCCCCAATGAACGAGAGGTCCACAAATTGAGCGATCAAACCTTCCTACAGTTAGGATTGTCTCAAAACACCCACTTGGTCAAACCTTCTTACAGTTAGGACCACAGTCAAAATCCCCTCTCGATTCCCCCAATGAACGAGAGGTCCACAAATTGAGCGATCAAACCTTCCTACAGTTAGGATTGTCTCAAAACACCCACTTGGTCAAACCTTCTTACAGTTAGGACCACAGTCAAAATCCCCTCTCGATTCCCCCAATGAACGAGAGGTCCACAAATTGAGCGATCAAACCTTCCTACAGTTAGGATTGTCTCAAAACACCCACTTGGTCAAACCTTCTTACAGTTAGGACCACAGTCAAAATCCCCTCTCGATTCCCCCAATGAACGAGAGGTCCACAAATTGAGCGATCAAACCTTCCTACAGTTAGGATTGTCTCAAAACACCCACTTGGTCAAACCTTCTTACAGTTAGGACCACAGTCAAAATCCCCTCTCGATTCCCCCAATGAACGAGAGGTCCACAAATTGAGCGATCAAACCTTCCTACAGTTAGGATTGTCTCAAAACACCCACTTGGTCAAACCTTCTTACAGTTAGGACCACAGTCAAAATCCCCTCTCGATTCCCCCAATGAACGAGAGGTCCACAAATTGAGCGATCAAACCTTCCTACAGTTAGGATTGTCTCAAAACACCCACTTGGTCAAACCTTCTTACAGTTAGGACCACAGTCAAAATCCCCTCTCGATTCCCCCAATGAACGAGAGGTCCACAAATTGAGCGATCAAACCTTCCTACAGTTAGGATTGTCTCAAAACACCCACTTGGTCAAACCTTCTTAGGTCCTAATGGATTCACTCAGCTGAGCGGGGGTGTTTTCCATTGGCTTCTTTCCATCAGGCCAGGCTACCTGATCTTCCGACAAGGCGTCAAATGCTTCATCGAGCCTTACCAACCCTATAGGTTCGCTCGCCAATTTGGGTATGATCAGTTGTACGTCGGGAACCCTCGTCCTCAACTTTCAGTCATAGGCAATTTATATGAAGGAGCCAGGGCTTGGTATTATTCTGTAGCAGGCTGTACCAAAGCCGTCTTCAAGCTTCCCCACAAAACTGCTAACTCCTATACTTCCATCAGCTTCTGTAATTGGTATTACGCCGCTTCTCAGACTCCCAACTATAACTTGAATACATCTTGCCTGAAAGACATTAGGCATATGTATAATTTAAGGAAGGGGTCCAAGACATCCCGCTTGAAAGGGATCGATGAGTTTCTGTCCATCGAGAATCAATCTGCTGGACAGGAAGAGGAACAGACAGCTGAGCCTGCTCCAGGGGAAGAGCAACGAGTGGTTGATCCTCCCGTGACAAGGGCAGCGGGGAAAAGGAAACTCTCTGCAGATGAAGCCGGCCAGTATGATAAGCAGATCCGTCGGAAACTGCTGGTGGATTCTCCCCCCAAAGGCCAACAAAAGTCCAAGTTTATGGCTGATGCCCTCAAAGCAGCTGAAGATGACGAACCACAGGAATCATCTGTGGCTGGCCTGCCACATAGAGCGGGACTTCGTTCTCATGGCCCAGCTCTATCGGGCGAAGTTTCTTCTTATCATCCTCCCGAGGACGAAGAAGATGAATTAATGGCTGCAGATGCAGAGTCTGCTCCGGTGATGGATCTTCCTAGGTCTCCTGCATTGGAACCAGGGGGTCTTGAAGATAATCCATCTCCTTCTCCTTCAGCATTAATATCACAAGCTGGTGATTTAATGCCTAGTCCTACAACGGGACCTATGAAAAGACCAGCTGCAGGTGCAAGTCTCCCTGAGCCCTCAGCTACCCGGGATGATGAGGAGCGAGTTGATTATGAAGACTCCTCGATTGGTGATGCAGCTGACGAAGATAGAGGTGATGAGGATGCTGACGCTGGCAACATGTCTGGTGGTGGTGAAGACGATGAAGAGCATGATTCCATAGATGACATCACCACTTTTGATGATGCTCCTAAGGTTCCCTCTGATAAAGTATCTGGTTATACACCGTTTCACATCTCCGGTAAGCCTAGTTTTCTTCGCTTTATCCCGCATGTGTTTTCTGCGTTCCGACCATTTTTTCGTGCAGGTTCACCTTCTCCAGGGACTACTGCTACTGCTGCTTCTGAGCCAGAACCTGCTCAGGTGTCGGCTCCTTTAGAAGAGCAACATTTACCTGGCTCTCCTACGGCAACT